>NC_090225.1:29490184-29762684 GCF_024489055.1 Chanodichthys erythropterus | reverse complement strand
AAAAGGAGGATGAAAATCATTAGTGGTGTTTCCTAAGGCAAGCAGCACATTATTATTGCTCATATTTGAGGTTAGAGAACAAACCCCTAACCCTGTCAGTTCAATCTGACACATTCAGTGGTGCTTTGTGAAAAATGTGAGACTTTAATATTACTGCTGTTAAGATATCAAGGCAACAGGGTTGTTGAAAACATTGTTTCATTCACCCCAGGTGTTATTTAATCAGTCTTTTGAGGTTTAGTGATCACACTGGGCCATATTGTGATTATGATTTTATTGAATTAATGAAGCTTGCGCAGCATGTTTGTGCTTTTCTAAGCGATTGAACTTTTGCCTGCGGAAGATAAAATGGGCAAAAAAAAAAAAGCCCACGGACTTACAATGAATGCGCGACCCAAATTCTACAGAGCAGAGTATAATAGAGACTGGGAGGTGGGCTCTTTTGAGCCAGTGAGCAACCACCCAGAACACCCTAGCAACCGCATAGCAATGCCCTGGCAACCACACAGAACGAACGACTTTTGAACAGGCAACCACCACTGACGTTTTCTTCAGAAAGTGAAAAAGTGCAGTTATGAACCCTATAAAGCCTGCTGTATCATATTTCTAAGGCCTCATACTGATCAACATGATCAAAAGTTTGCTACTCCATACCTTCTGCCATCTGATTGATAACATTTTAGAAAGTAAACATCTTTTAGTGTTATTATACAAACATCCACCTTCATGTCTTTTTGCTATGAAATCTTTACTGATTTTAATAATGTAAACATAAGAATAACTTTTATATTGTTAGTAATATTTCAAGATGAACACCTTCTGGACTGAAGCCACTTTGGTTTACCTGATTATCCATCATTAAAAAAAGAAAAAGAAAAAAGGATTAAATACAGAGGAAGGTTTCTTTAATCTCTCAGTCGTTATTGTATTGCATTGCATTATATGATTTAAAACTACAGAGCTTTAATTATAAAACTAAGCTTTTAAATATTATTGGCGGATATAGAGTGACAAATTTATATGGATTTTATGGAAGTTAATCTGCTATACTGTTATAAAGATCTTTTCTTTTACTTTTTGTCTCTATAAATATCAGCATCTGCACCAAATTGCATTTTTTGCTCAGTTTCTGCCTCATATAAATGAGCTATAATATATGAAACGGATCTATCAAATAGGATACTCAACTCAACAAAAAACACATATGTAAGACTTTCTTTTTTTTTTTCAGAATTTCTCTAAAGGGGTGGTTGATTATGATTTGATTTTTTTAACTTTACTTAGTGTGTAATGTTGCTGTTTGATCATAAACAACATCTGCAAAGTTACGATGCTCAAAGTTCAATGCAAAGGGAGATATTTTCTTTTACAGAAATCACTTTTTAAGAACTACAACAAACAGCTGGTAGGGACTACAACAAGCTTCTTCCTGGGTTGGTGACATCACTAACACTAAAATTTGCACAAATCCCGCCCCCGGGAACACACAACAAAGGGGGCGGGGCCATGTTGTGCTGCTTTAGAGAAGAGGAAGAGTTGTTGTAGTCGAGTGTTGTTGTCATGCCGTCATTTTACACCGGACTGCTTCACAAACGAGGATCAATTCAACACAAAAGATGAACATGACGGCACATGCTAGTGGATGAGTTGAATCAACTCCACAGCAACTACATCAATTTATCCACTAACCATTCAGAAACGTCTAAAAGTTGTAACTTCTTCCTGAGTCTCTCCATCAGTGTCGACTCCGGTTTGAACAATGTAAGGCTGAACACTGTTACTGACAATCCTCATTTTGGCTGCGTGAGATTCTCCAGCTTTGTTGTTGTTGAGCTGTTAAAGCTCCGCCCTCTTCTGGAAAGGGGGCGGGAGCAGCAGCTCATTTGCATTTAAAGGGACACACACAAAATTGGAGTGTTTTTGCTCACACCCAAATAGAGGCAAATTTGACAAGCTATAATAAATGTTCTGTGGGGGATTTTGAGCGGAAACTTCACAGACACATTCTGGACACCAGAGACTTTTATTACATCTTGTGAAAGGGGCATAATAGTTCCCCTTTAAAGTGCCCGTATTATGCCTTTTTTAAGGTTCCTAATACTGTTTTGGGAGTCTCCTACAACAGATTTACATGCATGCAAGGTCAAAAAACACTTTTGTTTTCTCATAATATACATTTAATTTCACCTCAGTTCTCAATGTTTTGTAAACGATTCGTTTGAAGCAGTTCAAAGAATCAGTTTCTCTAAACCCCTCCTTTTCGTGAGCCTACACTGCTCTGATTGGTCAGATAGCCATCAGTCCTTTGTGATTGGTCTACTGCGCGCACCGCACACCTATTGCTATAACTGAAAGACAGCTAACAATTCGCAAGATAATGTATACAATGTATGAACAGAAAAGATTTTACCGTATCAATTCGACCAGAGTCCGACGACGAAACGTCTGAAGTAGTCGATCAACCAGAAACTGATTTGCAATCACGACTGGAGTATGACGTTTCTATATGGTAAGTGTCACCTTAGTTATTGATAAGACCTGATAGCAGCGTCACTGTTATACTTTATGCAGGTGCACCTGTGGGAACTGGATCAGAACGCCAAGCGAAGCTGAAAACCTCTAACATAAGATAAACATTTAGGCCAGATGTGTACAGACTTTTTCGTCATAACTATTAACAAAGAAAAAAATGGCTGTATCATTGTTTGACATTACAATGAGTGTTTACTGTTTACAGAGAGAATACTTCAACTAGTTAGAGCGGACTAGCATCTTATTACAACACAGATAGAGCTCCACTCTGTAATAATAAAAACGCAGAGGTATTGTTGAAAAAATAAATTTTTCCTGGCGTCTGCACGTGCAATAAGTGAGCGGGCAATATGCTAATTTTCACTGTGACGTCACAATGAAACAGCTTGGGATTCGTTTTACAAACGACTCATTTAATTGACTCAGAGTCGACTCTTACTTTTGAGAGACAATAACTTTATATACGGTGCACTTTCAGATTTAAAACTTAGCAGGATGTTTTCATTCACTTAGAGCTGTGTTACACAATACATGAAAGGTAATTTTCAAAAATCCATAATAGGAGCACTTTAAAGTTTCCATAGATCCAAACAAAACCTGATAATTCTTTTCATATGTCAGGGTTAAAAACTTCTAATATTCTGATAAAAATCTTCAAGGTAATGTGCTCAGTCATATTGGAGCTAAAAATACATCACAGTTTCTAAAACACAGATGAAAATCTTTAAAGGTACAGAAACCTCTTTGAATCTGAAAAAACAAGGACCTGATAATCTGAGATATATCTAGTGCCTTAGAAACACACACGCAAAAACATTACTTGAAACGCTCTTAAACAAGGTTTGACTGTGTCATGCAAAGACGGCAAACAACACGTCAGTGGTCGATGGTGGGTCATGTGACAGTGGACCGTTTGGCATTTGCTCTGCCAGTGTTTCAGCTGGCCAGAGACCCTGTCACAGGATCTGTGACCCGGAGCCTCATCACAGGTGTGACATTACACATTCCAGGCTGGCTAGCTATTTATGGACGTTACTTCAAACGTTTACACTTGCCATGCGGAAAGAAACACTTTCCTCAGACTCTCACGCACAAATAACGGAAGCATGGCTATGAAGCAACTGATATGAAGAGTGATTTAAAGGGGTCACGTTAGTATTTTAATAATTTCCTAGGCTATACTCATAAGTATTACGGTGACAGCTCTATACAAGCAAAACTTGAGGGAAAACTATATGAGAAAACCTTTGCTCTCTTTCTCATCCTCATCTGCGTCCTCCTCACCCACACGCAAATTCACTGGCTTCCACAGCACATCACCTTATAAATGAATGCATAAATGCTGACTTCAGTGTTTACTTCCGTATAATTCTATAATTCCATCTTTGTTATTGTCCTTTTGCACATGCCGGTCAGTTCAGAATTGTGAAATAAAAAATTTTATCTGAGTAATAAATCAGAACTGAGCACGTCTTGCAGTCTGAACGTAACCTTAGAAGGTTTGAGAAATTAAATGTTTATTAGATATTCAAATGTTTGTTTAAATGATACAAATGTGTATTTGCTAAATGCTGACAATAAATGAGAATGCATTATAGTGTTTGCCTTTTATTACTAATAATATAAATGCAAACGCTGTAGTACTTTTTGTATACAGTTTACTTTCTTTGTTTAACAGTTCTAACAACGTATTAGACAAAACTGTTAAACAGAGACCGTAATCTAATGAAGATGGAGAATGGGAGAGCTGTGTTCTCAGTGCCGTCAAAATAAAAGTCTATAAAAAAGATTTTAAGAGAAAAAGATGTTAAAATCATGTTAAATCATCTTTCCAAATCTGTATGAGTTTCCTTCTTCTGCTGAACACAAAAGAAGATATTTTGAAGAATATGGGTAACAAAACAGTTGATGGACCCCATTGGCTTCCATAGTGTGGGACAAAAATTACTATGGGAGTCAATGGGTCAATGTAATGGTTGATTTGTAGGTTAGTGTCCTGTTACTGTTACAGATTCAGTTGCAGCAGGGATGATGCAGAATCGGACTTCTACAAAACTGGGTTTATTAAACAAAGGAACATAACGACGAACACATCTAGCAAACAATAGAACAGACAAGGAGTGCAAAGAGTCCATTATAAAGGGAGTGCAGATGATGAAGTCCAGGTGCAGGTAATCTGTGGTGATGGGAAGTTGACGAGGAACAGGGAGGATCATGGGAGATGGAGTCCAGAACAGAAGGGAACTGTAACAGTTACTTTGTGGAATTTAGTTTGTTTTTGGTTTCACAATTACATACTTCACCTATAATATAACAAGTTACTAGAGAAACTGCAATATTTCAGGGGTTTACTGCACAAGTCCAGAAATGGAAAACTGCTGGTTTGATTTGCTTAGGGTAGCAAAAGAAGCTGACCTCGTACAAAGGATAGCAAGTCCAAGCAAGTACCACAAGTCCAATCCATGTGTTGATGTGTCCGAAACCTTAACTAGTGATGTGTCGTTCTTGAACGATTTGTTCATTTTGAACGAATCTTTAATGTGACTCGGGAAGAACGAGTCGTCTCGGGGGGTGATTCGTTCAGTCGCGCATGTGCAATATTCTACAGGTTCTGTACTGCTAGTAGTAGTTCACCTGATGATTCAATTGATTAGTTCATTTCATGAGTCTTTCGGGTTTTGAGTCGTTCCTTAATCACGTGACAGACCCATACGCTACCAATGCATTCTGAGCCGGAAAGAGAATTGATTAGTTCTTTTTATGAGTCTTTCGGGTTTTTGAGTCGTTCCTTAATCACGTGACAGACCCATACGCTATGCTGTGTGACCCAAGCACATTATATTTATTAGTAAATAATGTTAACTCTGCAGTTTTGTTTGAGTTTGTGTTACAACTGTTAAAGCTGAAGTTATCATAACCTTGATGTCTTAAACTAACATAAATTAAAAGCAAATAAAATTTTGAATTTGAATTATTAATGTCATTATGTCCTTTTTGAGCAATCTTCTTATACATATATTAGACTAATATGTCAAGTCTGACTAGGAAAAGCAATTATTATAACAGCAAACTCAAAATTGGAGTAAAAACGAACAAACTAGGCTATAAATACTTTGTATCGTTGGCTTGGATTATTATATTATTATATAGCCTAGTGTTTATTTACAGATAGACAGTCAAAAAGATAAATTAATCAATACTTTATTTATAACAGGGCTTTATTTATTTATAATAACACACCACAGATCCTCAAGAAACAGTAACAAAAACAGTGACAGAAATAGCGTATGGGTCTGTCACGTGTTTAAGGAACGACTCAAAAACCCGAAAGACTCATGAGATGAACTAATCAATTCTCTTACCGGCTCAGAATGCATTGGTTTAGCATGGGACTGCCTGTCACGTCATTAAGGAATGACTTAAACCCGAAGACTTGTCAGACAAGAGGTGAGGTGAGCTTAATCAGCTTGTCATAAACTGAAGACCCAGGTAAAGGACCCATCCTGAATCTTATAGCATTGTAGTTTTGTACTGTTTGTAGTGGGATCAACGTTTGCATAAGTAGTAGATGTGTTGGGGAAGTAACACGTAACATTTTAATTACATTTTGCTGAAATGAACGAGATGACTCAAAAAAAGATTCGTTCATTTTGTTGAACGAGACTCAAAAGTCAGAGTCAGTAAAATGATCCGAACTTCCCATCACTAGTGTTAACAGGTCGCATTAGTCACAGCAAAGTCTCCTAATAAAACTAGTTTCAACACAGCTTGCAAGGCACCGTACATCACGTCTAATGATGCAAAAACAATTTAGGTGGGATTTCGAAATAACCAAGCAAATATTTACTGACTATAATTAGGGTTGGGTATTGTTTGAATCAATTACAATTCTGCTTATCAAATCCGATTCTTATCAGTTTTGCAAAGCATTCTGTTGCAGCTGAATGCCATGGAATACACTACACAAATGTTGTGCGCATTGTCAGTTCAAGAGCAAAAAAAAAGACCTGTGTATCTGTGCACTAAATAAGAGAAATGTGCATGCACCTGAACTTTCTGTGCACTTCAGATGTGTGTTCTGCACAGAACAAAGTGTGCAAGTGCTGTGGCGTAGCAGACGGGCACGCACAGCCTTCACGATAACCCAGGTTGCGTCAACAGACAATGATCATTTATCTACAATAGCCAGGGATATTGTCAAAAGCATCAAATACTGGCAATATTAAGAGGATTTGGCATTTCCAATTAATGTAGGCCTGTTACATTCTTCTACTCTATTATTATTACTATTAGGTTAGGCTACTTTTATTATTAAATTAATATTATAATAAATTTGCCCCGCAATAATTTCATAGCGCATCACCGCATAGGCCTAACTGATGTTCTGTGAGGATAATAAAAGATTAGGCTATTAACACATCTTTGAAAATGTTTTTTTTAGGTCTATTATACAATGAATTATGGGCCTATAATTACAATTATTAACAGTCTGTAATATTTCCCCACACTGACTGCAGTCATCAATGAAAATTAAGAGCTACTTTAAGCACCAACTTTAAAAAACAAGCTGTTTAACACGAAATACTATCCTTCTCATTCGTTTCACTATATGTACGGCCCACAAGAGAAGTAATGGAATAAATTAAGACAGTTATATACCGTTTTCAGTATATTATGTTGATATTCGTCTCTGAGAGAATATGCTCCGTTAATGCAGCGTCAGGCGGCTCCGTCACTTTTACTTTCACTTTGAATACTGACCGAGGTTAGGCTTTTACCGACATAACTCTTCTTGTGTGATATCCATTGGCTCCCCTTCTTGGTTTAAAACGGAAAGATTTACAATATTGTGACGTATCTCTCAAGATAGATTGGATCAAGAATCCAATTCCTGACCTTAAGCATCAGATTCCATAATTGGAATCGATTCCAAAAATGAAATAAGAACAAAATTTATTTAAAGGTAGACATCATTTTATTTTTTCAATGCCAAAGACTGTGTGATTTCAAACATAGCCAGGAATACATCTATGCTGCTTTCAAAATTCAACCAGATGAAGGCGTCTTCGTTGAGGGGACGTTACGCAACACTGGATTCAGACGTGCCTTGATGTCTTTTTCAGGTTTCAGACACTGTTGTGTCTCATTTAACACATTATTGCTGCAGGTGTACTGCAACATGACACCCTTGACCACCACAAAACTTCCCTACAGCAAGACGAGAAACCTGAAAAAGCTGTGCATGAAAGTTGCAATATATTAGTAGCAATATATTTGATGGCACACAAATTAAATCCATCTGACCTGGTTAAATGCAATGTGTCTGTGAGTATGAACTAAATATATCGTGGCCCAGTATTTTACTACAGTGTGACGAGAAACTACAGCTAAGTACAAAAACTGGCTCTTTATGCAAATTTGTTCTCTGGAATTCCAGATTTTTTGCACTACTCTAATCATCATAATAATATGGTTTACCTATACAAAACAACATGTAATCACCAGAAACGGCTAATATTTCCAATCCCGTGGTTGCTTTTCTTCTCTACTATTCACCCACATAAGAACTCAATCACATAAGTCACAAAAGCCTCATAAAAGCACTCCACAGTGACAAACGGATGTGAAACGTGTTGGTTCTGTGTACACTGTAGTATCTTTACAATTTCATGAAAGAGCTTCTTATCTTAGTAGAAAGGAGGCTCGGTCAGGCTCAAAAGAAAACTGCGAGACGCACCCACTCCTGAGTACATCTTGAGCTTTCTTAGACGCACAGTGTTTAAAAAGACAAAGGCTTATGCAATTCATGATCTTCACCTGTTAGTACATTTCCAGGCCTGAGCGATGGTAATTATATATGAGCCCGAAGCAGGATCCATGTTCGAGTCTCAAATATACAGGCCTATTTAAACGTGCACATTTGGGTCTGGATCAAAAGTACAAGATTAAGACATTTTAAAAGGAACCGACTTAATCTCATCTTTGATGAAAGGCCTCTGGTTTACAAGAACTGGTTTAGACTCCAAGAAAAACCTTTAATACCCAATTAACCAGGTATTGTACCACACATTTTCAGTGCTACTTATCTTGAAACCAAAAACAAACCAAATTCCACAAAGTAACTGGACACTAACCTACAAATCAACCATTACATGTTATATGTTTAAGTGCCTGATAAGTGATTTCTGCATTTTATATAGCAAATGTATACAATAAATAAATCATTACTGCAACAATGAAAACATAACATGCATTATGAGAATAATTAGGTATGCACAAAAGTATAGGCCAATAATCGCTATCGATTATTTTCACGATTGTTTAAAAACAGCCGATGATCAGGCCCATTATATCCTGTTAATCAAAAGGGGTGGAAAAACCGTGTCAGACTGTAACTCATACTGTGTGTGAAGAAAATCTCTCTTGTGTTGAATTTAGGGCAAGTTAACACAACAATAACGCATTAACAGTTAAAAAGTAGTTTCATAAAAGCAGGATCTATTTGAATCACCTGTAGTTCAAGCCAGGGTTGCCAGGTCTGTGGTTTTCCCTACACCAAACATTATTCGTACCCCCATCCAGTAATCACAAAGAGCTTTGTGATTTGTTACTTCTGACAAGAAATTAAGTCTCAGCTTTCAAATTCTGTCCATTTTATCATGAAATTTTGACACTCTTAAATGTGATATGACAGATCGCTGTAGTGCCGTTCAAGCAGCAGCACGAGTCTTTTTTTCCTCTTTAATATGTTATATAATAGTAATATAGCATAAGAAAACATGAATAAACATCAGAAGGTATGTTGAAAGATACAGTACAACTTACTGAAATGAATAATGTCTCATGTAATCGCTCAATCTGTGTTTCAGCCACAGAAAGACGTCAATAAAAGAGTTGTATACAAACATTTCAGTTTTTATTTGAGTGTAATTATTATATCTGAAAATAAATAGCAGTTGTATATAATAGTTTGGGCTCAGTTGTTCATTTTAACCTCTAATAATATAGTAATGCACCAAATGAGAGAGTTCCCTGTGTAGTTTTCAGCAGTTTTTTTCCCTTAAGAAAATCAAGCTGGTATTGCCTGAGAAATATTGGTGCATCTCTATGAATAATTATTTACAATTAATAATTCATTATTATTATTGCCCAATAAAAGTGCTGATATTTTGTCTGATAACTGAAATTGTTTTGTTCCTGTTATAGATAAATAGATTTAATTAGAAATATATATATATATACTGATATATTTAAAATATGCTGTTGCTCTCTCCCCACATATAAAGTGTACATTGACTGTAGCTGAACTACTTCAAATTATGAGCAACTTGAAGCTTGACGATCAATGTAGATCCCCCAACACTGACCCCTTCCTACGCACTTAGTCATGTACAATTTACATTCAGCATGATTTTTCACAATAGAGCTAAAGAGAGACATTTAGCGCAAGAGAAAAAAGGCCAGACAGTCCATGTGAACATCTTTTGTTGTGAGAACAGCTGCAGCAGTGTTACTGTATAACTCTACTGAGCTGGACATCACTTCCAGGAATGTTTCCACCAAACATCAATTTTATCATTGTCAGTGGTTCCCACTCTCTAGAGATCTCCAAACCAGATGAATAGACTACTGACAAGAGGAGTAAAGAGGAAAATAAACCTTAATATTGCTGAATGATATTGCTTTTATGGATTTTTATTTCACAAAAAAACGAAGCTGCAATGACCTCACTTCATTTGTCTTAAATATGGAATTTTCTGGTGATGATTCTAGAGGAAGGATATTCAGAGCATCACACTTTCCAGTGTGTGTGAAGCCTTGGTCACATGGTTTAAAAAGTCACTGTTTCTGGAAGAACTAAAACTGGATTTAGTATGTGTCACAAAGCATCTTTAAGAATAAAGTACAATATTTAATTCAAAGGAAATGCTTTTTTAATGTATATCTCAAGTTTATAATTTCTTGTGACTGGTTTATGATTTATGAACTGGCATCACCAAGAAAGTATTACAGTAAACAAGTGAGGCTATTATCTGTTGAGTCTTCATGTAGATTCCTTGTTAATCTTCTTTAAAGCAAAAGGATTTGTTCATAAAAGATTTCCTTTCAGAAAACACACACCCTTCCATGCCAACCTCACTGTAGCTATAACATAAACTAAATCACATGATACACCAGCGCAGTGACATATATTGAATACTCACACAATGCATTGAGAATATCAATAAATAATTTGTTGTGACTCACAGTGAGACAATTAAGAGGTTTTATACTTCAGAAGAAAATGTTAATACGATTCATTTCTGTGAACCAGTTCAAACTGCAATCGATTCAAAAATTTTATTCAGCTATTAAGTCAAAAAACTTTTCCCAGAGCATATTAAAACGTTTTACTGAAGCCATAAGTAGGTAAATATTACATATTGTTCATTATTAAGCATTGATAAGTGAAATTATTAAATAATATCATTCTGCATTGAGTTTTTATTTTGTGTAACTGCCTGTGGAATCATTAATAAAATCACCATTTTAAAGTAATCACATTTGCAAATGCATGCTATACTAAATAGTGTGAAAATAGTGAAAAATATTTCATGTATATATATATATATATATATATATATATATATATATATATATATATATATATATTATAGGTGTAACGATACATGTATTCGTCCCGGACCATACAGTAAGAACGTCACTGTGCATACAGTCAGACGACGAATAAAGTCAGTCACAGGCGATCCACACTCCAATCCAGAAGGGGGCGCACATGGTAATGAAACACTGTTTGTTTGTTTACTGCCACAACAGGAAAGAGTGCAGAAGAAGATCTAGATATGTATGTAATCTCTCAACCAAGCGGCAACCTCCCCCTTTCTCTCGTGAAGCCAATACGGAAGTACCTTAAACTGTGATTCATCGACTGGCCGCTAGGGACAGGCTCCAAAAGAGAGCAGAATCTCATAGAGTCCCATGTTAAATTGGCCAAGTTTATAGCAGAAAAAAACATGTTTACAAGTTGGTTCAAATTGTGGTTTTGGTCTATACTGCTATTTTTGCCCTTCATGACAACTCTGAGGGGGGTGAATTTTTTTATAACTTATCCGTTTAAATTATATTAAGCCTTAAAGTTCTGCATAATTAAGGGCGTGGTCACTTGAGTGACAGGTAGATTGCGCTGCTGTCTGAGCCGTCATGTTACCTCAGCTGCCGCTGAATTTGGCATCTCAGCCGTTTTTGTGCTTTTTTTCTCGACTATTTTATACAATTATAAAATATGGCTTGCTGCATAATATTCGAGACTGATGTGTGTCTGTGTGCATGCGTATGCATGCGGAAGAGACACAGAACACACGTTGTTGGATCGTGGCATTGGCTGAAAGTTTTGATTGCGAGATTTAAGTTACTACAATGACAATACCAGGAGGATATACAACTCTGACAGCACTGCTTGGATATTATAACTAAAACTGCTGCACTATTTTGAAAAAATATACTTTGGACACAGGCTCATTTGTTTGTTAGATACGATCGCTGCTCAGATTGCATCCTTTCTTGAAGAACGATGACAGAGAGCAGATCATTCAGAAGAAATGTGAAATGTTTTTTTTTTTGTTTTGCAATGGACATTTATATTTTACCCAAGTGCCACAGATTGGATTCATCTCGCGATCTCTATTATAAGGTATGAAGTCCCATTTTAATTTTCCATGTTGTTATTTGCACACCCAACACAAATTACTGGTGTTGGAGCATCTATATCTTAAAAAAACACCGTAAATTGACAGTAAACCTTTAGAACTTTCTGATGTTAAAACTTATCTTTATTAATAATTTAGATAGTATCTAGATAGATAGCTCCTTTGCTTGATAACGTGGTCACGTCGAGCTAGGCGGGCGTGGTTTCAGCAACCAATCACATCAGCTCAAACCACCTCCCCGCCTCTTTGCCCATTTTCAGTTATCCGGGAGTGACGTGCGGTGACGCGCAGCTAAGATGGCCGCGGCCTCATTTTCGCTTCAAAACTGCTGTTCAGAACTCTATGGGTGACGTCACGGACGCTACGTCCATATTTTTTTACAGTCTATGCTCTCAACCTGTGTTTCAGCCATGGAAAGATCAATTAAACAGCTTGAGAATATCTCACGTAGCATTACATTTACCTCAGGCAAGTCATCTAGTGTCCACAGCATGTTAGTTCACTAGAGAAATGAACTCTAGACGGAGCATTTCACTAAATATATGCATTATATTAGCTTATATATTCATTATATTTACTTTACCTGTCAGTAATGTCTTAAATATTTAATGTTTAAATAAATTTGTCATAAAAACAAGTTGTGACAGAAAATTTTAGAAGTTAATGCAAAACCTGCCTTATGTGCAATTTATGGGGTTTTTGCTTGTTTGTTTGTTTGTTTGTTTGTTTGTTTGGTTTTTTTTTTTTTAGTGTTGATTATTATATCTAAAAATGAATAGCAACTGAATTGTAATAGTTTGGGCTCTGTTGTTAATGAAAGAAAGTTCCCTGTATATAGTTTGCAACATTTATATTCTTAAGAAAATGTAAATTATAATTGATTTTTTTTAAAGAGCGAGACACAATTTATTTAATAAAAAGAAGAAAAAGGAAGCAATTTTATGTTTAGTTTTCTCACCCTGCTGTACCAAACCCGTACTGAACAGTGACTTTGATACCGAGGTATGTACCAAACCACTATATTTGTGTACCATTACATCCATAATATGTATATATAAATATATATTCATTTTGTATACCTCAATATCTTCTGCCTCTGCTCACCCAGCCCTAGTTGGCACCCAGGCTTGTTAAAAGTGAACAATAAACTATTTCTGATAACCTCTGGCCTGTAGTCAAACACTCCTGACAGCCAGAACAAAAGGGACATTAACAAGACATTGCCTGAACCTAGACAGATTCCAGAAAATCAGGAATGTTTGGGTGTTTTTCAACAGTTTGTCAACCCACAAAAACAGCTTAAATATAGGTTTTCTGATAAACAAATGCTGTTTTGTCACCATGGTTTTATATGTACTAGTAGTATGCAGCACTGTAGAAAATAAACAAGTCTAAGATAATAAAGATAAGAGATTATTTGTCAAGCTTATTGCCTCCAGAAAGCAAAACTCACAGAATCAATGACCCCTAATCATATGACTGCAGCACACACACACACACACACACACACACACAGCTTTACCACAGCTGACTGTGAGCTTATGATACTCAACAGCTGATAGACTCTCTGCTGCTCTGCATGAGCTACAAATCACCAAAAACAACATCGATCAGCTTCACCTGAACCCAAAACACACATTCGTTGAGGGATGTGAATGCATTTCATTTGTATATTTCCTAGAAATGCATGTTGCAGAGACAGAACTTGACTGGTAGGATGATGCTGAGATGAAAAAAACATCCCTAAGCCAGGACTAATGATCCAAATGGCTCTAAACCATGATAAATGCATGAGAGGAGATGCATTTAGAGCAGTCACGATGGATGGGACAACAACAGGCGGATCAATCAAATCACAATTCCACAATGGGCTTACATTACAAAAATCACTAACACTTTACTATTATGGTTCCATTAATTAACTATGGTTAACATGAGCTAACAATGAACAGTATTTCTAAAGCATTTATTCATTTTAGTTTGTTCATTTCAACATTTACTAATTCATTATTAAAATCAAAATCTGTTAATTCTTCAATGAACATGAGCTGACATGAACTAACAATGAACAGTTGTATTTTTACATTAATAAATATGTAACAAATTGTTCATTGCTAGTTAAATGTGTTAGTTTCATGCTTTAACAATGGAACCTTATTGTAAAGTGTTGCCCAAAAATCTACTACAATGCATCTGAACACATAAACAGAGCAACATTTCTTCAATATTCGTAACACACAGATAACCAGACAGAAATGTCTTCTGTTATATTGTATCAGGTTTATCATTTTGTTCATAGCAGGTCAGTAAGCCTGCATGTTCACTGTAACACCGAGCCATGTATGAATGAATGTAACACTGTATCACGCTGATGTTCTGACTGTTAACTGTCGTGCTGCCATTAGGGAGCGACAGGGTTATTAAGCAAAATTCCACCCATTTGATTCACCAACCGGACGAACTGAATTCATTCTTTACCTTTATATTTCTCAAGCACATCCTCGTAAGCCTGGAGATACTCCAATTCGTCGGCGAGCATATACGGAGCCGGTCCGTAACGGGCCATTGCCGGGGCGGTCGAGGCTGGTCATTTACCAGCCGCACAAGCGAACTGAAGCCCTGCCCGTCTGCCTGACCGATGAGCGCCGCTGCTTCATGACCGGCGACGCCCTGCTTCCCTCCCACATCCACAAACTGGCCAATGAGCGGGACTTCCTCTGCCGCCTCAGCCGTAAATCTCAGCCGTTCGGCCGGTAAGAGGACGGGCTGTGTTGTTCACCGTGTCATCATCATTCCCAGCAAAAGCCAGTGGGCTCTTTGCAACTATAACAGCATTTTTTTATTATATGACGTTTTGCATGCTCATTTTACAAACTCTTCTCTTCATGGCCATACTGTGCATGTGTGTCACTGGTCTGCATTCATCCGGAATGCTATATATATAATCAAATGTGCGACTAATGTGTCATGCAGAGTCATTCTCTATTTTAGAGGCGCACTGGCTGCCATGTGTCTATGACACAAGCGATGCGCGTGCACGTGCTCTCCAAGGTCCTAGAACCAGAAGATTCCTGCTCTCGCGCTCGCAACGGGAACATGATGGCGCTGCGCGGGACCAACTCAACCACTGACATTTACAGCATCTTTTCAAGCAGACGCCGACCAATCTGAACTTTTATAACACTTAAAATACACTGCGGCTTTGTTTCTACTTTCACAATGCATGTTATGATATCTGTGTCTATATTATTATTGTTCTATAAAACCGTTAAATTAAAAATTATTTCTCATATAAATACTAAATGATGAGCATGTAGACTGTCTGTATCATAGAATGTAAAAAAAGGTCTGTATATAAGCTAAGGTTTTTTTATAGATAGATAAAGAATTTGATGATAGATAGATAGATAGATAGATAGATAGATAGATAGATAGATAGATAGATAGATAGATAGATAGATAGATAGATAAAGAATTATTATAGATAGATAGATAGATAGATAGATAGATAGATAGATAGATAAAGAATTATTATAGATAGATAGATAGATAGATAGAGAATTATTATAGATAGATAGATAGATAGATAGATAAAAAATTATTATAGATAGATAGATAGATAGATAGATAGATAGATAGATAGATAGATAGATAGATAGATAGATAGATAGAAGAATTATTATAGATAGAAAGATAGATAGATAGATAAAGAATTATTATAGATAGATAGATAGATAGATAGATAGATAGATAGATAGATAGATAGATAGATAGATAGATAGATAGATAGATAGATAGATAGATAGATAGATAGATAGATAGATAGATAGATAGATAGATAGAATTATTATAGATAGATAGATAGATAGATAAAGAATTATTATAGATAGATAGATAGATAGATAGATAGATAGATAGATAGATAGATAGATAGATAGATAGATAGATAGATAGATAGATAGATAGATAGATAGATAGATAGATAGATAGATAGATAGATAGATAGATAGATAGATAGATAGATAGATAGATAGATAAAGAATTATTATAGATAGATAGATAGATAGATAGATAGATAGATAAAGAATTATTATAGATAGATATATAGATAGATGATAGAATTATTATAGATAGATATATAGATAAAGAATTATTATAGATAGATAGATAGATAGATAGATTTAGTTTGATAGATAGATAGATAGAAAGATAGATAGATAGATAGATAGATAGATAGATAGATAGATAGATAGATAGATAGATAAAGAATTATTATAGATAGATAGATAGATAGATAGATAGATAGATAGATAGATAGATAGATAGATAGATAGATAGATAGATAGATAGATAGATAGATAGATAGATAGATAGATAAAGAATTACTATAGATAGATAGATAGATAGATAGATAGATAATTATGATAGATAGATAGATAGATAGATAGATAGATAGATAGATAGATAGATAGATAGATAGATAGATAGATAGATAGATAGATAGATAGATAGATAAAGAATTATTATAGATAGATAGATAGATAGATAGATAGATAGATAGATAGATAGATAGATAGATAGATAGATAGATAGATAGATAATTATTATAGATAGATAGATAGATAGATAGATAGATAGATAGATAGATAGATAGATAGATAGATAGATAGATAGATAGATTGATAGATATATTGATAGATATTATTATATAGATATTATTAAAGTTCTTTATTGGGATCTATGGCTCCATGAAGAATCTTTATGGAATTTTTCCATTTCACAAAAGGTTCTTTTAGAGTGGAAAAAAAAAATGTTCTTTAGATTATTAAAATGTTATTCACAATGTTTTTTGCAGTTTTGTGTCTAATTTCACAATGCATATTATTTTTTACGTCTATATTATTATTGTTCTATAAAACGATTAAAACAAAAAGTATTTCTCATATTAATATCAAATTATGAGCTTAAGACTGATGATAGATAGATAGATAGATAGATAGATAGATAGATAGATAGATAGATAGATAGATAGATAGATAGATAGATAGATAGATAGATAGATAGATAGATAGATAGATAGATAGATAGATAGATAGATAGATAGATAGATATTGGTTAACTTAAAATAAAATGTCATTTAAAAAAATGACATTATTATGGCATGTCATCTCTGTTAAAAATAAATAATTATTTTCTCTTTTTTGGCAGTGATGGTTATAGTGGAAAAAGGCTCTTTAGATTATTAAAATGTTCTTCACACTAAGAAACAAACTGTCTTTTTACAAACATTCCACTGAAAGTTTCTATTGGGAACTCAAAATGGTTCATCGCTGTGAAACCCTCTGTGAAACATTATTTTAGGAGTATACTGCTCTCCCATTTCCATGTTCAGTAGTTTGCTACAGAAGGAGAGCATGTCCTCTCATTCCAGAGCTGGATAACATGCACATTACAGATTGCTGATTCATCTTTCAGCCTTGAGCTTTTAAAAACAACACTGGCTTCAGCTACCAAAACAGTTTCAGAGTCCAGCAGAAGAAACGTTTCGATTATTATTTTTTTCTTATGATGATGATGATGACCTGTAGATTTTTCAGGATCAGACACATAAAGCATGTGATCCGGACCACCTATAGCCAGCTAAAGTTCCAGTGATTGTTTAATACTTAACCATTTGTTAAATCCCAAAGTTAATTTGTCAGGGTTTATTATGATGTATCCAGCTATTTGCATACAGTGTAGTTCATTGATCAAACAGTACAATGACAACAGGCCTCACAGAGCTAATGAATGGATGTTAATGGGTGTAGTAAGAGTGGGATATTTTGGATTCCTACCCGCGATTCTGAGCACAGCTCTCTCGGCAGGATCGAGCACGGATCCTCCCTGGATCTTCCGCTTCGAGCGCTCATGTCTGGGTAGATTCCACGGTAACGTGTCCCCCGGTGCCGGCGACACCGACCCAGATTTCACACTGTAGTCTTCATCATCTGAGAAATCAGCCGATGAAGACATGGAACAGCGCAGGGACGCGTTCCCAGACCCAGAGCTCTGTGTGAACAGACAATAGACAAGCAATAAATCGCGTATTCATCACCGGAGCGTGAATAAAACCAGCGCCGTGCGCGTAACCTCACCATTACTGCGTTCACAATACACTGAGATTAAAAGACACATCGGACTCGAATGATCAGAGATCGACAATAAAACAAAACCCCAGCAGGATGATTTGCATGTGGCTCCCCCACCAGGACAAGCCAACACTCACCGCTGTGTACATCTCTAAAGGATGGGCAGAAATCCTACTTCCACTTGCCAAAAACATACGGCGATGTCATTTTGGATAGAACCACACCCTTGTGACGGTATTCCGTCTCGCGTCGCCCGGTTTGATCCAAAGCATGAAACGGTGCGAAATCCCCCAGAGAGAGAGAGAGAGAGAGAGAGAGAGAGCAGACTGCGCTGAGGGAGAGCAGCACACAAACCCACAGCGTCAGCGTCCACAGACACGCGCAGACTAGAACCACGGACAGAAGCCAGGATCCTCCAGTCAGTCTGGTGTTACAGCGCCATCACCGGACGCGCGCGCACTGCTGCTGCTTTTGTCTGCTGCGTTCGCCCTCAAACGCGTCCTCACTTGCTCTCTCACCTTCTCAACAGCACCTTCTCGCCAGGGAATCATTAAGTATGGACAACAATAATGTTGGTGTTGATCAAAAATGAATAAATCAATGAAGTTGTCTTTCAACGAAAAGGCTATAACTCCCCCCCAAAAAATGAAATTTTGCCATTATTTAACTTGTTATGATGAAACATAAAAGGAGAATCTTTGAAGAGAGAGCACGGCTGTCAAGCTGCAACAATAAAATTAAATAAAAATAATTGGGTTTTCCAATGAAATATCCCTTTAATGAGAATTCACAAAATTCTTTCTTTTTTTTGCTGCAATCTTCAATATATTGTCAGTCATAACTTTATCCAGCTAAAACTAATCTTATATGTATAACCTTCTCCATTTTTGATCGTTGTGGATTGTTATGTTCTTCATAAGTGTTTAAATTTTGTGGAAAGGCATCAAAAAACCTACATAATTGGTGTAGAAACAATTTTCACTTAGACATTGCTAGTAAATATCATAAATGATTACAAAGAAATGGGAAGTAACACATTGAATTAAACTTGAACTTTGAAATAGCATTTTCTTGTAAAACATACTCCAATAATAATCTGTTTTATTCACAACTTTGAAAAAAAAAAAATCATACTTTTTAAATACATATCACTCTAAAAAAAATGCTGGGTTCAAAACAACCCAAGTTGGGTTGAAAATTTGAATGAAGCAATTGGGTTGTTTCGACCCAGCGGTTGGGTAGTTTTATTTAACTCAACTATTGTTAAAAAATTACTATACTGCTCACTTAAAGTGAACCCATTTATTAAATGAACATTTATTAATATGTTTAATGAATAATAATTAAACTATGAACATTTATTAAATTGCTTATTAATAAATGATCACATTTTCATTATTATTGTTGCCTCTAGTAATTATGCATTCTAAAAAATGCTGGGTTAAAAACAACCCATGATGGGTTGAAAATGGACAGACCCAGTGATTGGGTTGTTTTAACCCAGCAGTCAACTCAACTATTGTTTAAAAATTACAGTATTGCTTGCTTAAAATGAACCCAAAATATCTTGAAAATTAACATTTATGAATATTTTTAATAAATGAACATTTTAATTTAATTTTAGATTCATTTTAAGCTAGCCATATAGTCATTTTCAAACAATAGTTGGGTTAAATAAAACTACCCAGCAGGTTGGGCAAACATTTAACCCAACAGTTGGGTTAAAACAACCCAATCGCTGAGTTTGTCCATTTTCAACCCAACTTGGGTTGTTTTTAACCCAGCATTTTTTTAGAGTGTGTCTGATTTTTAATTTCCAACCTTTTCTGGGTTAATTTTAATCCAGCCACATATTCATTTTTAAACAATAGTTGAGTTAAATAAAACTTCCCAGCACGCTGGACAAACATTTAACCCAACAACCCAATCGCTGGGTTTGTCCATTTTCAACCCAACTTCTTCTAAATAGTATAAATAAAAAAAGATTCCCAATGTGTGTGTGTGTTATATCTTGTATAATGTACTATATCTTTTTGTTGTGTAGTTAAGACATTAAGGTTTGTTAAAAATATTCACAGAAGTCTGACAGCTCTCCCTGGTCCCCTCAATCTGCAACTTTAAGTATGACAACCATGTCCCGGTCTGAATGTGAGTTAACAGGTGCGAGGCAAGCTGTCAGTGAGCTTCTGAGGTCTGTACGCCAGACAGCATGTGCTCCAGTGTGGGTTGGGAAAGAAACACAATACAAATGGTAAAATATTTAAAACAATATGATAATGACTTGTTCCCATGTTTGGTTTTTCACTGAAGAAGCATTGAAAGACTTCAGTTATATGCATGGCAATTATTTTCATAAACTGCTTCAGCAAGTGTCCACACATATACAATGTTCTGGATTCAAGAAAAACACAGCATATCATTTATATACACATGTAAGGTTTGTGTCTATCACCAGGTTAAATGAATATTAACATTAAAAATTGTGGTCCATTATGTCCTTGTGCCACAGATATACACATAAATAGAAAGACTATTTCACTACATTTGAAAGAAACTAAATATGTAATCCACATACTGTGGATGTACATGGTTTTTCAACATGTGATGCCTGGATAACACACTGATAAGATACTTTTATAGTAAGTATGTACTATACTTCCTATACAGAAATCACCACAAACTGCAATTAATTTAAAAAAATGATTTAAAGTGCCCCATTATGTTTTTTTTTTTTTAATATGAACTTTCATGCAATGTGTAAAATAGCTGTTTGTGAATGTAAAAGGTCTGCAAAAGGTCTCACGTCCTGTTACATATCTACATAACAATGTAATAAATCTGCATAATGTCAGTCTATGGTCTTCACTGGCTGCCCGCGAACAAAAACTACAACATCAGTTTCAGACTCTTTGAGAAATGACATGATGTGCAATGTATATTATGTGAAAAATATTTCTTGACTTCTAAACTTTTACAGAATGCAGGGCAATACTTTGTAATATTGTGCATTCTGATGTACTACTATAGATTGTGCCTCCAACAACAAAGATCAAGTTCGGTTGTAAGGTAATACAGATCAGCATAAGCAGGCAGAATTACAGTATAACTATTTCGGGGAATATTTTTAGTAATGCTCAATGCCTCTCTCACCACTGCAGTGGCATGCTGTTACTGATCAAACTAACAGTGAACAACAAATTTGAGATCTATGGTTGAGATGTGCACTGTTCAATAGCAATTATACAGTATAGCTGTTTAAAAGGAAGGACCTATTTCAAGAAAGGTTCAAAATGACAAGCAGGCCTGAATTCACATAAGCAAAATCACTCTCATCTACATCCTGTTTTTCTAAGTATAAATATCACTTACAAAGGGTCTTTGATCACCTTCCTGCCTTTCATAAGAGTCTAGCCAGTCTAAAGCTAACAGCACATGTTTCTACTGTTTGAATTAAATGAGTTTTTCTGCATTATGTTCCTTTATTTTACACATATATGAAATTACAGAGTTATTTAAAATCCGATATATCCTAAACATTATGTGTCAGTACTAAAATATCATGCAAGCAAAAGTAAGATGCACTTTGCAGGTTTTAAATCACATTTGGATAACCACTGCAACTGTGGAAATGTAGTGTTGCTTTGGTGCGTTCATGTCCTCCTGGGAGTTTCGTATTCACTAGATGGGAAGTCGTGTTAACGACGTCAGGTGCATTCATGCCACTTTTGTTGAAGCAAGATGGCAGTGTACCTTCTCTTAGTTAATTAAACAAAAATACAGCAATGCTTGAAAACTCTACTTCTATAAAATGAAGGACAAAGAATGTGCATCAGGTGTGTTTTGCTTTTTTAAAAATATTTAATTAATTAATGAAGTCACTATAAACTTTATTGTTACATTTTTTATTGTTATATTATAATGCTATCACATTTGTGTGTATTGCAATTAGCTTATTTTGCTTTTTTTTTAGCTTATTTTGTTGTAAATATAAAAGCCTGACAATGTCACTGCTAAATATCTATTGTGGTTTCTCACTGACACGCTCCAATTCTAAACTCTGGGCTTAAAGAAAATCCCAAGCTTCCCACCCGTATTCACTGGTGGCGATCACCATTTATTAATCACTTAAGCCGGGCACACATTTAACGACTAGCTAAAACATTCTAAGACTGTGCTCAACACACAGCGATTGTTTCCTGCGACTGAAGCAGATTTATATACTTTCACATGGAATTTAAACACCGACTGTAATCGCAGACTGAACGCAACTGGCTCTGACTGGACGCGTTTGAGCGTGATCAGTCATAAGTATCAATTTACATTCATAATCGGCCTTACAATCGTTATGTGTGTCCCCGGCTTTACTGAGAAACACAAATTGATTTAACGACTTAAAGGTTTAGTTCACCCACAAATTAAAATTCTGTCATCATTTACTCACCTTCATATTGTTCCAAACCCATAAGACTTTTGCAAACTGAAACATTTTTTTCTGAAATCTGAGAGATTTCTGTCCCTCCATTGACAGTCTATTCACCCAAAACACTGACGCTTCAAGAGTTCATGAGACCATAAAATAAATCCAAATGAATGGAGATGTTTGATTCAAATCTTCTGAAGAGACATGATCACTTTATATGATGAGCAGATGATCACTGCACATAAACAGAAGCTCAACCGTGCTGCGTAACACCAGAATGAACCTCATTGGTTCTTGCTGAAGCTCAAACATGTTACGTAACACCAGAATGAACCTCATTGGTTCTCGCTGAAGCTCAAATGTGCTGCGTAACACAAGAATGAACCTCATTGGTTCTTGCTGAAGCTCAAACGTGCTGCGTAACACGAGAATGAACCTCATTGGTTCTTGCTGAAGCTCAAACGTGCTGCGTAACACAAGAATGAACCTCATTGGTTCTTGCTGAAGCTCAAACGTGCTGCGTAACACAAGAATGAACCTCATTGGTTCTTGCTGAAGCTCAAACGTGCTGCGTAACACGAGAATGAACCTCATTGGTTCTTGCTGAAGCTCAAACGTGCTGCGTAACACGAGAATGAACCTCATTGGATCTTGCTGAAGATGACCTATATAGGCCTATTGGTTGGAGGCTTAACACGAGAATGAACCTCATTGGTTCTTGCTGAAGCTGAAACGTGCTGCGTAACACCAGAATGAACCTCATTGGTTCTTGCTGAAGCTCAAACGTGCTGCGTAACCAACATGTTCTCCAACCAATAGGCCTATATAGGTCATTTGTCACTTCCCTGAAATATGACCCATAGGAGCATTTGCTAAAGTTGCGCCCCTATCGACAACAGGACACTTTCATTTTAATGCATTGTTCCCTTTTACCTGCGTCATATTGCGGATTTTGCGTAGCTCAATCGTCAGAGCATTGCAATATATAGCAATATGCAATCATGTGATCATGTGATTGTGGGTTCGATCCCAGGGAACGCATGTGCTCATAAAGTGTATATGCACTATAAATCACTAAGGGTAGGTTTAGGGGTGGGGTAGGTGTAGTCTTTAATAAAAAATTAGCCTTGCTAAATGGAAATAGGACAAATGGTGTAAAAAGTCCACACATTTCATTTAAATGAACACGCATTTTGATTGGTAAAAAAGTCATACGTCATTTCATGATGACAGACGTAACACGACACTGTCATTATTTTAATACCAGCTAGAGGGCGCATGACTTTAAAACATAAATATAGGTCGTAATAAGGTGCTTGAAAAACGACCTATAGGGTCATTTTTTTTGGAGGACAGTCTGTGTGTAACACGAGAATGAACCTCATCGGTTCTCACACGTCAAGTGAACATTTTTGAGCTTCCGTTTAACATCTGATGTGTTCATTGATGGATGTTTATATGTGAATATAAGCCTAAATTAAATCTGTTCATCATATACAGCAATCATGTCTCTTCAGAAGACTTGCATCAAACAGCTCAATTCACATGGATCTCTTTATGAACGTTTTGAGGCATCAAGAGTTTTGGGGGAACAGACTTTCACTGGGGGAAAATGAGAGAATTTTAATTTTGTGTGTGAACTCTCTCTTCTCTGCATTGCCAACCCACTTCTGTGTGATGTATTTGTGAGGAAAGAAATGTAGGATGGTATTAGGCTAGTTTTCTGGAATTATTTGGTTGGGGAAAAGAGATCTAATATGACAAGTGATTGGAAGGAAAGATTGAAGAAAAATATGTTAAAATTGAAAGTTGGTGCAGAGGCACAGCATTTTTTTTTTTACAATAAAGTAATTAATATTTTATCACAGATGAATCATGCATAATAAAAGCAGGGTTGTGCATTAAAGGGGACATGGATTTTTTCATTTTTCATCTCGAACAAGCCTCACATTTTGATCTGGAGGCAGTCATATGCAAATGTATTTGCCCGTGTAACATCACAGATCCCACGATGATATCCAAACAACCCATTTTTGGAGCTTGATAAAATAAATGTTTATAATGAGGCTCTAAAATGTCCATGTTTTAATGGTGCAAAGACCTCTTATATATCAAAGGATCAAGGCAAATTTGATATTTCATGTCATGACCCGTTTAAGAAAATAAATAAGGTCGATTTTGAGTTCATGTTGACTTTAGCTTATCCCTGCTCACTTTTGGAGAGGGTACAATCAAACAGTCAAATGATCACATTTAATTAGAATTTTTTAATGAAAAGAAACTATTAGACCTATTAGAAAATACTTTAGTTTACTGAGTTTATTTAGGGTAATGTCTCTCTCTATCTTAGTGGTCTATCCTTACATGTCAGGGTACACATATGATATAGGCTACTGTAAGTAAATGACTTATAAGTCAGCATATACCTACTGGTTTGCGTGTCGGCGTGAGCTGCACGGAGTGATAAAACTCCGGCTGGACTCTCTTCTTCACCCTGCGCTTCCTCACGGCCCCGCTCGAGTCCGGCTCGCTCTCAATCAGCGGCTTCTCTTCAGAAACTCGCGCGCGTGCGCTTCTCCTCGCATGACGTGGACTGTGACGACATGCCTGTCAAACAATGACCATAATATCAGCGCATATCACAAAAAGAGAGCAACGCTACAAATTATTGCATTCTTTCCATGTGCTAAAATATTAACATTTGCTCTAATTTCGTTATTTGTTTTCAAAAATGTACTTGGTAACATGAAAAGTATATAGGCCCTTAGCATAGTCTTTCCTGAATTATTTCGGTCACACATGCGCAATGCGCATTTCACGCAGTTTCTTAGGATACTGTTTCTTCATCAAGATGAAAGTAACTAGACAAACTATCAAACAAAAGGGAACGTTTCTTAACAATCTCATTATTTTGGATGATTTGCTCTACTTTTCTGTTTTCTATGACCTTGACAGACGGAGGAAGAGAAAGAGATTTACCTCAGAGCGAAAATGATGCGGCCGGAAACCAGCTTCTAGAACAAATGGGAATGATTGAAACAAACCCCACATGCATTCAGTCATATTAGAGATGCTCTTCAAAATACTTTGTCTGGTGTTGAAATAAAGAACACTTTATTAAGTACACAACAACAACAACAACAACAAACGATGAAAAATGAAGGCTCGCTCGCACTCGTGCGCCTCGACGACCGTGTCGTTTTTAACCCATACGAAGAGAAGAATGAATGGAAATGTCTAATAAATACTGTCGTTGTACATGCAGCATGCATGTTATCGCAATGACATGCTATAGAAACACGTATATAGGGTGGACATATAATGCGACGCGTCTGTCTACTCACCACGACTCCTTGAACGCCTCGTAAGCACAGATTTTATGGGAATTTTCTCATTACGGAGCTTCCGATGCCAGCAACAGAGAAACAGAATCGTGGCGACAGTTCCTATTAAAAGCAATAACAGCAATAATACACACTGAATACTCAAGGGTCTCAATAAGACCAAAAAAGCCGCAGCAATCATTGCGATGTAGGACAGCCACTCCTACACGTATGCTATGCTTCCTCTCCTTATGTAAATACTGTGAGAGCCTATTTCATTCTGTGATGCCTCACTTGTAGGTCCCCGACATATAATCTATCTCATGGTGTCTGTACTTCAGTAATGGACCACAACAAGCCATGACTCAGCAGGAGCCCCTGTTTTTTTTTTTTTTTTACAGCTCATGCAGGGCAGCGCCAGCATCAGCATCTGAGCTCAGCAAAGCTGAACAGCCGACAGCGTCTCTGCGACGACGAGTTCAACAGCATCTGCATGTGTTTGGAAATGTTCACGTGATGCGTCTTCTACACGCTTAAATATAAAGGTTCTTTATTGGCTTGAGGTTCCATGAAGAATCTTTAACGTCCATGGAACCGTTCCAATCCACAAAAGCTTCGTTATAGTGGAATGATTCATTTTGGGTTTTTAAATAGGCTAGGATATTTAAATTGAGGATTTTTATAGTGACTTTTTAAAATGTTCTTCACACTTAAGAAAAAAAAAGTTTATTTTAAAGGGGTCATGGCAATTTTTTTTTTTTTTTTTAGTATTATTATTTTAATACGTTCCTTAAGGTTCACTTATAATGTTAATAAAGTTTTTGCTAAAAAAACAAACAAAAAAAAAACAAATATATATGCAGAAAATTCTGAGCCTCTGTCTGATATGGTCAGTTTTTAAGGTGCGGCTCCTTTAAGGCTTGTCGGTAAATTGCCAGTTCTGATTGGCTACTGTCTTTGCAGAGGAAACAGTATCAGTGGCCACTTGCTATTGCAGTGAGTAAGTGTTTTGAAAACATTATCCATATAAAAGCGTAATTTACAGACAAAGCTTTATGAAACCACTTGCTTATGGTTAGTGATGCAGCTGCTGTCAGATCCAATACAGTTGCTGCTTCATCTTTCAACAAAAGTTTCTTTGTGAACTCTCCATTACACTGTGCCTCATTTACAAAACAAAATGCTCCGAACAAACATATGATCCTCTGACGCAATTCGGGACTCCATTAAAATAAACCATCCAATTGTGTCCAACACTGTAAAGTCACAAACCAGCTGTTTAAACTGGACGCGTCAAAGCGAACGTTCTTTCACTCTTCCGTTTGTCCTGTCTCCTCAAGCGAGTGGAGTATGTCAGAAACTGAACACATATTCGTATACTTGTTATGAGGCAGTTCAGGAACGACAGAGAGGAGGATCCAAATGCAGTAACTATTTTATTAAAACAAAGAGAACTACAAAGGACTATAAAACATGGCATAAAACAGGAAATCAGCAGTTAAGAAACTGAACACCAGTGGGCGGGGCCTGTGATGCCATGATGTAAATCTATTTGTCGATGTCTTGCTCTGGAGGCAGTCATATGCAAATATGTTTGCCCATGTGACGTCACAGATCCCACAATATCCAAAGAGCTGTTTTTGGAGTTTGATTAAATAAATGCTTTGTTTTAAATAAGGGGAATGTTTTAAGCTCTGAAACTTACAGGATGTTTTAACGTTATAAAGACGTCTTATATGTCACAAGATCGAGGCTAATTTGATTTCTCATGTCATGACCCCTTTGAGAACTGTTGACTGAAAGGTTCTTCAGTGAACCCCAAATAGTTCTTCTATTGCATCACTGCGAAAACTTCCATAAGAGCCTTTTTGACTAGAACTGGCTTTGGTGTGAACTCTTTCATTCAGCTTCATGAAGCTGCATGTGGACTTAATTAATGCATTCGTTTCTAGGACATCTTGAACTATTTTTAATTTTAGTGACTTACTCTTCAGCAAATAGGTAATTGAACAAAGCAATCAGAATCAGATTTAATGGCAGCACACACTGAAGGAATATGCAGGCGTATAGAAAATTAATAGGTTATATATTCATAGGCTTTTGTGTGTTTGGGGCCCCTGATTCCCTGGGGCCCTAAGCGGACTCATACCTCTCTTATCGGTTAAGTTTGGCCCTGATAGGTGGGTGATTTCCAATTAATATGCCATCAATCAATCAAAACATTACTGTAAGAAATACAGTGAGGATGTTTCAAACATGACAGCATATCATTTTGGTAACTGTATAGTTTTATAACTTTATGCCCCTTTCTATATGAATTATAAATGGATTCATAGGTCTATTTGTTAAAAAAAATAATGTCCAAAATATTTTACTGTAAACATAAGCTTTGCGTTTGGCCTTGAGTAATATCATATTCATTTTCACTGTATGTTATAAGGTAAACCTTTTAATTTAAAACAAAAATCAGTATTTCACAGAAAAATAACACGTGTTGTCTTGTAAAATATATTCTGTATTAATCATAAATTACCATACAGTTAACATGTTCTTTTTTAAATTAAAATACAGTTTTATAACTGAGATCTGTCAGTTGCGGTACCCTTGAGTACCAGCAGATGGCAGCCTCGTCCCTCACTGTTTCCATAGACTCTTGCTGCGTTCCAATTCGCCTACTTATACTACGCCCTAAAAGTATGTACTCTTTCTGTGAACAAAAAGTACTTACTTTTGAGTGTGTAGCAAAAGAGTAGACAAGCTTTGGGACATACTAACACGTCATACAATCGCGTCAATTCTCTCTGTCGCATCCAGTCACCGTAAACTGGCCTGTCAATCATCTTACATCCTCCACATTTCATTTAGTTAATTTCCTACCGTATTGGAGAGAAATACAGCACGTTGATCTGCAGTCGCGAGTCTTTCATGTGGAGAACTCTCCTCATATTAATGCATAATGATGCATTTAAAAGTTAATGGCCATTCGGATCTTTATAAAAGTCCACATTGGTATTTGCAGATGAAAAATAACACGGGTAACATTAAATATATATTTTATATCAGGTTAAAATGATTATTAGTCACTCAAATCTCTCAGCATCGATCGCGCGTATCCGCCATGTTTTGTAATTTTTACTCGTGTTTGTAGTTCTGAACTGAATCCTCGTCCAATGCGCAATGGGTTGTGGGCAATATTAGCCTTTATAGTGTGCACGGATCCACACTTCGAAAATCTACCGGAAATAGTAGACCATCCGGGGACTTTTGGCATACTCTTTTCAACATACTATGCTTTGGGACACACATATTATAATCTCACATACTATTTAGGATGGATAGTATGGACATTGGAACGCAGGGTCTGTTATTCCCTGACTTCATTTCCCAGTATCCTCTGCTCATTATTAGTTAGCCTGTTTTAGCTCTGTCTTATATTCTTATTTGATTACCCTGACTATTTAAATGCTTTTTGCCCTGCATTTTGGTTTACATTCTCCATTGGCATTTGGAGCAGTTCTTGTGTTTCTTATGTTTGATTTCTACCTGAGTCTTGGATTCCTTGTTCCTATCTGTCCTTCATGGACTGTGTGTGTGTTTCACACTGATTATATGTGCTTGACTCCCTGCCTGGTATGGACTATGACCTTGGATGATACTTGTCATTAAATCTCACTCCTATCTCACTCCTTCTGCTGTATGCTGTCATTCCACTAATACCAAATCACTACAATAACATTACACTAGGCCTACTGTATCAAATATACTCCTGGAGAAGTTCTTTTTCATTCTTCGTTTAAGGGTAAAATGAAGTTTGAAATATCTATGTGAGTAGTGATATACTGTTATCCAGAGGTGGGAGTAAATCACAACATGTCAAGCAATAGCAAGTCAAGCATTGGTTGCTGTCACTTTAAGATCTGCCGCGGATGTCACACGCGTCCCACGCCACTTTCTCATAACTCTTTATTTTCGTTTAAGACTTTATTTAACTCATTCAAGGCTGCTCTAAAGAAGATACTCGACAAAACGGACATTATTGTCATTATGTTTTTATTTTATTTTATTCTGGCGGTCTTTCGTCGTGTGTGTACAGGACATTCACAGACAGCGAGTCCTCTTTTTCTCTTTTGGCGCGCTTAAATGGTTTAAAAGCATTTGCATGAATAAGAGTGTGATCATATATTGTAATGCTAGCCAAAGGATGAAAGAAAAAAATGGATGCTGCATTAATAGCGTTAAATATTTTTGACGTGTTAAACTGGAAACAATTAATCGCATGCGTTAACGCGTTAACGTTGACAGTCACTGCACTGATTTTAACCCAATTTTCTGTTTAATGAACACAAAACTAATTCAAAGTCAACTCTTAACATGTCCAAAACATTATTTTTTTACTTAATTATTCTTGGCATAGTATGGAGCCTTCCGTGTTCAGTCACAACTGCATGCTCTGTCTGTCCGAGAGAGTTCACGATAGCTCTCCACTGGCTCTCCAGTGTGTTCATGTTTGAACAAGCCAAATGAACCAGAAAAGATTTCCATGTGATAGAAGGCGGAGCCTCAGCTCACACACTATTAGACTAGTCACGGACCAATGGTAGTACGAAAGTGTTTACCAGCCGAAGCGAGCTTCTTTGCCTTTGTGAAGCTGTTTTGAACTCCCAAATTAACTGCAAACGAAGTTCGCTTGGACTGATTTTGTTCTAAATGATGTCACATCAGCTCATTCTTTGATTTCGCTTGTAGTATATCAGGGCGTTAACAGTGTATCACTGCTCACGTATTTTGAACTTCGTTTTACCCCTAAACAAAAAAGTACTTTGCCATGAGTATATCGGGGCCTTTCGCGTTGCAAACTGTTTCGAACTCCCAAAACGAACACAAAATGAACTTCATTTTGGACTGATTTTGTTCTAAATGATGTCACATCAGTTTGTTCTTCAATTTCGCTTGAAGTATATCGGGGCGTTAACAATTTACCACTGCTCACTTATTTCGAACTTTGTTTTACGCCTAAACACAGAAAAAAAAAAAAGAAAAACATAAATATATCAGGGCCTTTCGATTTGGCAAGCTGTTTCGAACATGAAGTGAACTTGGTTTTGGCCTGATTTTGTTTGAAATGACATCATATCATTTCGTTATTCAAAGTGTATCGGGGCCTTAAGCGTGCTTAAAATGTCACTGCCTTGATTTCTAATTTGAGTTATGAGGACAGTTGTGTGGATCTGGGTCTTTTCACTTGAGAACTGGATTGAGTCTGTATACTAAAGCACTGATTCATGTTGTTTTAGGAAGGTCCTCTCAGACCAGTGCTGGAATGTATGTCATGTTGTTCCACAACACAAAAAACACATTTGGCAGAATGTCCAGGCTGCGATTCATGCAGCCAAACTCCAAGTCTTCTGAAGCCATTTGATAGCTTTGTGTGAGAAACAGGCTGAGATTCAAGTCACTTTTTTTCTGATTTGAATTGTAGTGTTGTGGTGCTTTTGCCCACTAAAAGCTCACTACATTGATGTAATAATAGACACCTTACGTACGTCACGTAAAAAGCTAAAAAACAAACAAAAAAAACCAACAAAAATGGCTGCCCCATGCTACATTTATTAAAGAATGGGATTATTATCTGCTCTCAAACTGCACCCCCATATTATTTTATGTATCTCTATATGGATAAGCTCTAAATATCTACAAGATATGAAAACTCTTCACACAGTTGTCATAATCAACTTTCATCTTCACAGCAGTTAATTTCACATTCGAAATGCACTAAAACTACCAAAACACTTCATTCATGTCTCAAATCAAGTCATTCTTCCAGAACACTATAGCAAAGGTTGCCAGCTAACAAACACACTTTTGTCACTCTAAAAACAACAGGCAACATTACACAGTGATTTCAGTAAAATTTCTTTACTAAACAAGATTGACTTTTAGAATTCACTGCAGTCACATTGTCCATGTTTACATTAAAATTTGCACAAAATTACAAGTTTCCCCGTTTTGAATAGATGGTAATGAAATGTTCTGCTAACTGTTTTGATAATATTTCATTTTTTAGATTCAGAATATATTTCAATATTGTATAAATGTAGAAAATTAGATAATAATTTTTATAATTAAGTAATATTTACTTAATTTCTTGATGAATGTTAAGCTCAATAGTAGATTTTTATTGATAATAACAGGAAAATTTTACAGAATGGAAGCAGTAAAATTTACTTAAAATTTGATTTTATCAAGTAAATCCTACAAGTTATTTTTTTCAGTCCATACTCATATTCTTTCATAGTTTAGAAACACTGTTCAGTTTCTATGTGATTCTGACTTTATAGCTCGCCATTGTGAGTTTATATCTTACAATTTTGAGAAAAAAAATCAGAGAAATAAACTCGCAATTGTGAGAAAAAAAAAACTTAATTGTGAGATAAAAAGTCGCAATTACCTTTTTTGGTGGAAACAAACTTCCATAATTAACCTTATTTAGCCCATTTATGAACAAATATGAACGTTTGATTATTTAATTTCTCATTCACATTCAATGTCACACCAAACTCACTCCAAACTGTCTTAGTGTACGTAGAAATATTGTAATCATGGGAAAAAGTTACTGTAAATTATTAGTAAAATTAATGATCCCCCCTCCACACACACACACAAATAGCCTATACATTCCTATATTATTTCCACTCTCTCAAAAAGTGGGCCTTATTAAGACCAGCATCCTCATGATTGCTGCCTGATCATGAATATGTCTGACTATGTCACCCTTCTCACATTGTTTATTTTAAAGGTGACTACATACACCCCCACACAAGACAACAGCTGACAGCCAGTGACAGACAGTTTTAGGAATTAATCTTCATCTCAAACTTTATTAGATTTTAAAGACTGATTTCTTTAGTGTAAACCTTCAATTTTGGTTTTCTCAGAATACAGTGCTATTAGTTTGTGCTCTCTGTGTCAATATGACTCACTAACATAATTATGTTAGACTTACATCTACCATAATTGGTTTTGGTTCTTTTAGATTTGTTTACCATAAAAGCACTTGATAAGAAACACATGTATGTCTGAACTCATGTTTATTGAGTCAGAGGACAATCCAGGGTCGGCATGAAAAAAATACAACTGATTCATTTTCTGTGCATTTATATATCTCTTAGATTAGATCTTTTCCTGAGTATTTGATGGTATTGATTAATCACTGGGTCACAAGATTGTGATCTGACCCTCTGTGATCTGTATAAATGATAAATGAGGGCAGTGAGGCGTAGGTCATTGAACAGGATCATCAAGCCATCATGAGGTCTTTGGTTTTCCTTATGTTTCTCAGCACAGCATGTAAGTACAATAACCTGTAATGTAATAGCAGTGGTTTTCAAATTCTGGGTTAATGGTTTGTTGGACAGGTGCATCAGGGAAACTATTATTTAGCACAGATACTTTTGGGTCATTGACATACAAGAGTAACCAGGAAAGATATTTTAAAACTGTAGTTTAAAACACACACATGCATAAAAAAAAGAACTCAATTTTAACAAAAAAAAGTTTCAATTTTAAGTTTTAAATGTCATGTGGTTTAGCCATCAAGTAAAAAACAATGGAATGTATTTGAGTATTCCAATATAATCATTTATTTTTAAAGAAGTTATAAATATATTTTGTAAAGTAAAAATTATATTAATTTATTAATTATTATTTATTAATTTAAATTAATATTATTACTATTTTTACAAATATCATGCATTATTAATTCATACATATTATGTTTTTTGGGAGTCGCTACATTTTACAACCTGAACTAATCTTGCCATCATGTTAAGGATTAATTATGTGATATTTTATTTACTTCTTGACCTGCAAGAGTTCTATCTATGATATCATTTCCTGTTTTTTTTTTTGTTTTGTTTTTTTTGCATGTTCATCATAGTAGTTTGTCATAATTATAATTGCATTTTTTAAATACAATTTTAATCATATATCTGGAAAAAAGAATGAGCATGAAAGCATAAATTAAATTAGATTTTAAGCACATTTTTGTTTACTTTTCTATGAGTTTGTATAAATTTTGAGTCGTAACTGATGTAAAATCTGGCTCCGTAAAGGCGCAATATGAAGATTTTTTCATAGATTTTTTTGAATAAAATATTCCAAAACCACTAGAACAGTGTTATATATTTTATTGATTTGTGTACTTACATCATCCCTAATGTTTACAAGAATGTTTAAATCCAGACAAATAAGCAATTTTAACCAGGACACGACTGTGTCACACACTGTAAAAAAAAATCTGTAATTTTTACAAAATAATTTTGGCAGCTGTGGTTGCCAGAATAATTTTGTAAAAAATACAGAACACCACATTTACAGAACAAATTGTAAATTTTACAATGTAATTTTTACAGTATAAAACTGTAATTTAAGAGAATTTGAATGTAAACCAATAAATTCAACAATGCACACTACTACTAAAATCTGTATCTTTAACATATGACAACCACCATAATAATGCAGGTGGTGAAAGAGAAAGCCACATGAAGAATCAGAGTTCATCACAAGCAGCTTTTCCACAAGCTGAAGTATTTACTAATATAAAGAAGGTGCAAAGAGTCATTCACGCAAACGCAAAACACCATCATGGTAACCCACTATACTTAAATAATGCAATAAACATTCATTAAACAACAGAAGATGTAACATAAAACCCAAATGTACATAACTGATAACAAAAACTATTAAGAAACATGATTATTTAAACAAAATACTTTCAAATGTGGAGTGTCACACAGGGAATTGTGGGAATATCAGTTTACAGATTTTGACTAAATTATACATTGATTTTCTATTTTTTTTTTTTACAGCATTTTACTGTGAAAATTGCATAAATGTCTGTTTACAGTTTTTCCCTGTAAATAATACAGGAACTTACTGTTAACCGATTTACAAATTTTACAAGTTTTACAAGTTTTTACAATATTTTACCGTTAAAATCACATTAATTTTTTACAGTGCATATCAGTGACATCATATCCGCGTGTCACCCTCGATTTTCAGTTTTATTTTGTAGTAACCATGAAGATGCTCTAATATATTATATTATGTGTTTTATACACTCATTGACAGATAACTAATCATGTTATATAGCTCAACACAGCTCATTTTCTTGATTAGACAGTAGCAATTGAAATAGAAAGAAGCAATTTATATATTTATGAATGAAGACTGTCCACTGTCAAACGCTGGCGTGCCAGTTCCTTATATAGGAAAAAAACATTGTATTCATCCCGCCGGGATGACGTAACATCACGTCTCATGGGAATATAAATCAGGGTCAAACACAGACAACACATAAGGGAGAAAAACAATCCACAGGGGAAAGCTATCAACATATAATAGTCAATGCATTATTATTGGCAATTAATATAATAAAAAGCTTCCCCTTATGTGACAATGCTACATGTTAATAAATCTTTAATACATTAGCTCATCCATGAATAGGATTTCTGCCCGAGTCTCATTGGATTCTTTTCCACCAGCTGTAGACGTGAAGACAACACCTCCCATGATTCTGCAAAATCAAGGTGTCATCAAGCTACGCCTTTGTTTTGAATAAGCGACCTCTAGTGGCAAAAAATTACATATTGTGCCTTTAAGAAAAAATAAATCGGCTTCCTATTTTAAAAAACAGTTACTCATTAATGTGTAACTGTATGTACTGTGCTATAATTAACAATGTCAGATGATAACAACAGACATTCAATGTATGTAGTTGCTGAAAATGATTTCAAGATTGTTGGAGGATATGAATGCGAGCCTCATTCCCAGCCCTGGATGGTGTTTCTGCGTGCGACTTCTCACCAATGCGGTGGAACCCTGATCAATCAGAACTGGGTTCTGTCAGCCGCCCACTGCTACAGCTCGTGAGTAACATCCATGTACACAAGGGAAAATAACAATCAGGTTTGTGAGTAAATAATGACCGCATTTTCTTTTTTCCTCTCTCTCTCTGTCTGTTAGCCGTATAGAGGTTCGTCTGGGTAAACACAACATTGCAGTGGATGAGAGTAGTGAACAATCCATCCTTTCTGAGCTTGTCATTCGTCACCCCCAGTTTGAGTCTTCCACCATTGACAATGACATCATGCTGATAAAGTTGAGCAAACCTGCGACTCTCAGTGACAATGTGAAGCCTCTGGACTTGCCCAAAAGCTGTGCTCCTCCTGATACCATGTGCAGAGTCTCTGGCTGGGGAATCACCATGAACGAGAGTGAGTTCATCCATAATATCTTCTTGTGTAGGACTCGGACAACTGTTTGATAGTTTTCTTAAAGGTGCCCTAGAACCAGTTTTTACAAGATGTAATATAAGTCTAAGGTGTAACTGCCTATTTGGGGCATCATTAACTATGCACCGATTCAGGCTGCGGCCCCTTTAAATCTCATGCTCCCTGCCCCCCGAACTCTCGACTATAATACAGTGCATTTACAAAGTCCACACAGCTAATATAACCCTCAAATGGATCTTTACAAGATGTTCGTCATGCATACTGCATGCATATATCGGATCATGTGAGTACAGTGTTTATTTGGATGTTTACATTTGATTCTGAATGAAGTTGTGTTTATGAATTATACAGACTGCAAATGTTTAATAATGAAAATAGCGACGGCTCTTGTCTGCGTGAATACAGTAAGAAACAATGGTAACTTTAACCACATTTAACAGTACATTAGCAACATGCTAACGAAAAATTTACGAATATCACTAAAAATATCATGTTATCATGGATCATGTCAATTATTATTGCTCCATCTGCCAATTTTTGCTATTGTTCTTTCTTGCTTACCTAGTCTGATGATTCAGCTGTGCACAGATCCAGTCGTCCTGCTCTTGTCTAATGCCTTGAACATGGGCTGGCATATGCAAATATTGGGGTCATACATATTAATGATCCTGACTGTTACGTAACAGTCGGTGTTATGTTGAGATTCGCCTGTTCTTCAGAGGTCTTTTAAACAAATAAGATTTATATAAGAAGGATGAAACAATGGAGTTTGAGACTCACTGTATGTCATTTCCATGTACTGAACTCTTGTTACACAATAATAGTAATGTGGTACAGTATAGGCTATAATAATACTATAATGCATTTTTAATATATTATTTGTCATACTAAGTACACACAAATGCCATTAATTTTGAAACATGTAATCTGGAACCAAAAACATACCTAATAAACAGTCAAACCAAAAATTAATCAGACACTAGATATATTTTTTCATATTTCCTTTTACTATGAGTGCAGGACACTATAGTTCATTTATGTAAGTGAGGATAGCAAAAGAAAGAAGACTGTGAAATATATATATATATATATTATTCTTCACACAGTGGACTACCAGTACAATTGATAAAAATTTGGAGCCAAAAAATATTCAGACCAGACCATGTTTTACTTAAGTGTTATCTGACAAAATTAAGATTATTTTTTTCTGACACAGTTACACTCTGAGATCTTGTCATATTTTATTACCATTTTTTAAACTGTAGTGAATAAACTGTAATAATGAATTAAATGTTCAAGGTGTCTGCAAATCCATTATTAAGGTATTTTAACTTTAAACTGTTGCTTCTGCCCAAAATACCAGTCCAAAAATCCATAATAGCTTCCTCCAGTGAAAAAGTTGATTGATGGTTAATTGATGGACTCGAATGAATCGATTGATCTATCTTATAAAGATTAATGAGAAATATTCCACAGTATGATTTTCTGTTGAAATCTCACAGTCTGTTCACTTTCTGATTTCTTTGTAGCCGCTGATTCTGATAAGCTGCAGTGTCTGAATCTTCCCATCATCTCCGATCGTGACTGTAACATTTCCTACCCTGGCCTAATCACTGGCTCCATGCTCTGTGCTGGACACCTGAAGGGAGGAAAGGGCGTTTGCAAGGTATCGGATGATAGACACATTCTATGCCTTTTAATGCATTTTATAAAAGACATTGGTCATACATGGTCTTAACTGGTGTTTGTGAAAAACAGCTACTTTACTAACTATTAATAAGCAGTAAATTAGGAGTTTATTGAGGGAAAAGTCATAGTTAATAATGAATATGTGTGTTCCCCATACCAAAGTGTTACAAAAATATTTAATCCTCATTCTTGTCCCACTCAGGGTGACTCTGGTGGTCCTATGGTGTGTAATAATGAGATACAGGGTATTGTGTCAGCTGGTGGCCGTTGTGCTGCAAAAGATCAGCCTGGTATCTTTACTAAGGTATGATGACAGCCGTACATCTGCATCTATCTCCCTAATAGCACACATAAAGTACATCTATCTATTTATCTGCACTTTGATCTTATTAAATATAAAATAGCATGAAACTGCATTGCATACAGTGACTTGAATATAGTGCATGTTTACAAATCCTGAAATGATTTTGATATTTTTGTGGTCAAAATATCAAGGCGGTATATCTGTCTTGAGCTCTATAAGAAGAACAAGTTTTATTAAAAGGCTTATTATTTAATGAAATCTGCAATATTTGATGTAATAGAAATGTTTATCCTTGATATTCAAAATATAATACTCTGTATAATCTCTCTCATTCTCCACTAGGTCTGCCTGTTCAACGCCTGGATCACTGAGACTATAAACAAATACTAAAAACCGATTCCAGTTTAAGAGTCCACACAACTGAATCTTCCTAGTGTGAAACCTGTCGAGAGTTTATATTGATTTATTGTGCAAATAAAATCATTTGAAGAATTATGTTCACGAGTCTTCCTTTCTCCAATGAATACATAAAACCTACTGAATCAAACTGAATATGGTTTATTGAATCTGCTTAAATACAGTGACCAAATTAACTTCAATATAAACTATATAGATTGTTTTTGTTGTCAGAAGAGATGAACTAATCATTGAGAGCCCCTGGATTTGATGGATTGGCAAACTAAAATCTACAGGTGTGTATGAGAATTAATTAAATTAAGAAATAATTTTAATTTTAAAAAATGTACTTTTTTTTGTATAAGAATGTTTAGTGAAATGTTCATAATATCAACACATTATTAGTATTTGATGAATGTTCTCATAATGTTGGCAGAAAACATTCTTTAAATTGTTCAAATGTCCTTTAAATATTAAGGATCACTAAAAAAAATGGCTTAAGGTTGGATGTTACACAGCAAAATGCCCTGTGTTTAATGAACACTGCTGTTTTCATATTGCATGTCCACTCTACAGAGTGTTAAAATAACACTGAAGCAGTGCTGGAGTTTAGTAGAAAATTAAGTGATGATGGAGCATTTGTGATGACACACTGAAGGGAAGAGGAACAAACATTTGAAGTAACCATGTGGTGAGAAGTGGTTCCTGTAGTTGGGCTCTTGGCCCTTGATTGTTTGTTAGTTTTTTTTTCTTCTGAAAACACATTTCTTTAGAAATGCACAAATGATCTCTGAAAACACTATTGCAATTGATGAAAGAAAAGGATCCATACCCCAACTAAAGCAAACACTGACATTTGTATGTTTTCTGAATGTTACAAGTCAAGGTTCTTATAATGTTGAGTTGTTAATAAACATTAAGTTGAATGAAGGTTTCTGGAATGTCATACTATTCTTAAAAAACATTCCACCAACATTAAGAAAACAATATATTAAAAATTTGTACCAGTATCTTGTGATGAAGCCACTTCTGATCCCAAATGGAAGTTATTTCAAACACTTAAATGATGTTATGAAGTGAGTTTGGAGTAAAACATGTAATGTTTAGTGCTTTTTGCTTTTCAAATGCACATCATAAGTGATTCAAACTCAGAGCTTGCAGAGATTGAGCCGCATATACCGAACCGATTGAGCTGCTCCTCACTATGAAACATTATTGTTAATAACATTATATATCGTTTTATATTAACATTATGGGCCCTATTTTAACGATCTAAACGCAAATTGTGAAGCGCATGGCGCAGGTGCACTCAGGGCGTGTCCAAATCCACTTTTGCTATTTTAACGACGGAAAAACGGTCCGTGCGCCGGGGCGCATTTTTGAAATGGGTTGTCCCTATTCTCTTAATGAGTAATGGGCGTAACATTCAATAAACCAATCAGAGTGTCATCTCCCATTCCCTTTAAGAGCGAGATGCGCTAGCGCCATGGCGGATTGCTATTTACATGGCGGAATTTGTTGGCGGAAAAGCTGAACGCTTTTCAAGCGAAGAAACCGATCTGCTCGTGCGCGAAGTTAAACGTTTAGTTAGAAGGTAAACGAAGTTACATTTTTATATTTATGTAGCCTACACAATAATATTCTTTTACACTATAATCCTTTTGTTTTTAATATTTGGCATGTTTGTGTGATGCGCATCCCTGTGTGTAATAAGCAAAGTCGACACGCCCAGTCAGAGGTGCAGTTTCTACCAACGCGCTCTAACAAAAAAATATTGCGCCATTGACTTTAGACCAGGTTTGAGTTGGTCTATGGCGCAGTCTATTTTCAGCTCCTTAAAATAGCAATGCGCCGGCAATGCGGCTGAACACACCTCTTTTTTAGACCAGCACGCCCATGGGCGCACTAACTGGCGCAAATGCATTTACTAATTTAAGGACGTGGCGCTGAACGGGAAAACGCGAACGGCGCCGGACGCAAACTAGCAAACACACTTGCGCTGCGCCTTGCGTCGCATTGCGCCAGGTGTATTATAGGGCCCTTTATCTAATCAGATATACAAACACAGTATTTTACAGTAAACTAAGCATTCTAATATTCATCATGTTACAGTGTAAATGCTCATTATTTTTATATTGTACTGTTTTATGTTAAAGAGAATAAAAACATCTTTGTGTCATACATCATTTATATTTATTTTGACATTTAGCAATGAAAGGTTGCCTACCTACCAATATAGCCTATTTCATATTTCAACATGTTTCATCTGATAAAATGTGTAGACCTACAAGTTTATGTAACAATAACACATTAACTAATATAAGAATAAATAATACTTTCTCACAAATGATATCCTCTGGTTGGCATTCTTCTTCTTCTGAGGTAAATTCAAGGCTTATTCCTCACAATGCCTCTTCTTCAAAACTTGATGAAAAGTAAATAATTGTGACAAAGCTTGATGCTTTGTTTTTGAAGTGACGGGGGTGTCGCCTCTGCCAACCCCAGAGGGTTAACCATCAGAAACCCAAAGATTGTAGATGTTGCCACATCTGACCACTATTGTGTCTTTTTGGAAATTTCAGTATACCAAAACGCTTTCTCACTGCCGATTCATCTGCAACCCATGGAGCTCATGACATCTCTCCATCCTTTCACAGAATTTTAGTCTCAGGCTCTAACTCTAATTTACTAACTGTGTTGCCTCCTCAAAAACAAAGACTGTCTGACTGAAAGAGTACATCCATCATAAAATGAAAAAGAGACTCCAGGGGATCAGAATGGCAATGGAAGCACACACAGCTTACAGTTCACCATGATATCAATAAGACTCACCTGAAAATGTTAAATAATGCAATGAGGTCTGCCAGAAAAGCTTATTTTTCAAGTTTCATTGACAACAGCAAAGACAACCCTCATTCACTCTCATTCTTCACTATCGATAGGCTACTTAAGCCCTCAACTTAATTATCATCAGAATTTCTCACAAGTGCAAAGTGCAACGAGTTTGCAGAATCATTTAAAGGTACAATATGTAAAATTTTTGCAGTAAAATATCCAAAAACCACTAGGCTAGTGTTATATGTTTTGTCCAGCTGATTACTAACAATATCTCTAATGTTTTTAACTACTTGTAAATCATGAGAAAATTCCCATTCTAAACAGTGACACGGGGCAGTGCAGTCGCCTGTCAATGACGTCAGTTACCTTTGTTACCACCTTTACTGACGTGGAAACCACATGACAACAGTGCCGTGGACAAATGCGGAAGTAGTGTCTAGCGTCCAGTAAACCACTAGCTTGCTTCAAGCAGTTCCTTATTTACTTCTTGCACGTTTTATGGTGAATTGTGTTACTTATTTATGGAACATAATTACTGTTTACCATCTGCCGCTGGTTCTGTTGACAAGGACAGCTCCCATAAACTCATGACTGGAAAAGCGGAAGCGGCGCCGGCGACTGTGTCATAATAAAAGTCCCGCTGCTCGTGAGGCGTGTGTTGATCAATCGCTCCAGCTACTAGTTCAGGTCCCGCAACACTCGGTCCTGCTCTGCTTCATACTACAGTAACGTTAATAATCGCATCCACAAACATGAGTTCTTCCAGACTCCAATCCCTATTCTTTTGCACCGTCCGTTTAGATGGAGACCACATGTCCCAAGTTTCCGCTCTAAAACTTGGCGTCATCAAACTACGCCTTTGTTTTGAATAGGCTTCTAGCGACCTCTAGCGGAAAAAAATATCACAAATTGTACCTTTAATAACAAAATAACTTCCATAAGACAAAACATTTCCAGCACTTGACCCACTTGTAAGGCTTCCAATTAAGTCCCAAGCTAGTCAAGCTTGCAATGTATTCTGTCCTCCTTCTCAGCTGTAAGTCCCAATACATTTACACAGGTCCTGTCATTCATGAATTCCTCTAGCTGCTTTCTCGGCCCATTACCCACAACATTTCTCAAAACAGTTATCAACTGTTTATTACCAGACATCCTGAATTTTGTTAATCAGTCGCTACATCAATTAATTTTTCCACAGGTTTAGGCTCCTGCTGGAGATAAGTAATCATGACTGTTCTGTGCTCAGTAACTATAAACCAATCTCTAATCTTCCATTTCTTGGTAAAATAATTGAAAAAAAAATAAATAAATAAATAGTGGGTCTTATTCACTAATAATTGCATGGATTATTTTGTATTTGTACACACAGGCCGCCCATGACCCTGTCACCGGATCACCATTGTTCCTTCCTTGGAGCACTTTTGATAGATACTGACCACTGCAGACCGGGAACACCCCACAAGAGCTGCAGTTTTGGAGATGCTCTCACCCAGTCGTCTAGCATCACAATTTGGTCCTTGTCAAACTCCTTACGCTTGCCCGTTTTTCCTGCTTCTAACACATCAACTTTGAGGACAAAATGTTCACTTGCTGCCTAATATAGCCAACCACTAGCTGGTGCCGTGACGAAGAGATAATCAGTGTTATTCACTTCACCTGTCAGTGATCATAAAGTTATGCCTGATCGGTTTAAGTACTTAACACGTTTATAAAACCAAGTGTATGCTGTGCGCATTTGGTTGCCTCTTCAAACCGGGGCAGTTTGTCTGTTTTGGTCTTGTCTTGTTGTTTATAATGTTTCTCACACTCATAAAATAGACTTCAACTGTGATTACGTTTTTGTGATTCCCGCTGCTGTGGGTAGGTGGTGTGCTCCGCTCTGCCGCTTGGCATGGTGTTTCATCCAGTCTACCTGAATCCACCGGCCTGCCTACCTGACGGTGTTTGTAGTGTGGTTGCTGCAGACAGAGCATCTGCATCTTTGACGAGAGGATTTTGTGGCGTGGTGAGCATCATTATCGAGTGTTACCATTTGCTGTTTGTGGTCCTGGTGTTTGCACTCGTTTGGACTCTGTGGCATTCGAGATGATGGGGGTTGCTTGATGTATCCACTCCATGAGGGACTACTCTGGTTATTTAATTTTTACTTTATTGCTCATTCTGTTAGGACTGTTGGTCAGATATTTGTTTAATTTTCACTCCGGTCTATGCATTTCATTCAGATTACATGATTGTCTACGGTGTTTGATGTGTATACTGTATTGTTTCTTATAGTTGTCCTTTATTTTATGTATTTATGTTTAGTGATTGTAAAGTGCTTTGAGAAGACTGAAGCGGAGCCAGAGGGAGGGCGGAGCCCGACGGAGCTGAAACGGGAAGAGGTATGAGGTGCAATCAAAGGCCCGGAAGTCCTTGGTGTAGGCAGAGTGACGACTGAATAAGGCAGAGTCAGAGGTACATGGGAGCATGGTAGAGTTGTAAGGACAATGGTCCTAGGTGGATCCAACTGCTTGATGGCCTGAGACATGACCAGCATTTTTGTGCGTACACATGCTTAGTGAATGAGACCCAGTGTTTATACAGCTCAATAACTCAATGCCATGAGATATTCCAGTCTGGCTTATGGGCAAACAACAGCACAGAAACAGCCTTAAGTAAGGTTTTAAAGGATCTGCAAGTTATTTGGGACTCAGGTAACTTGGCAATCCTTGTTCCTTAGATCTGACTGCAGCTTTTGACACTGTTAATCATAAGATTCTACTTGACTGACTACAGAACTGGGTCAGTCTTCAGGTCCTGCCTTAGAATGGTTCAGATCCTACTTGTGACGGTCTGAGTGGTGGCCGCACAAGAGTGTTTAAGTTTACTGGTGATGTGTGGCGATCTTCCGACATGGTCTGCTGCAGCCGGTGACTTTTGATTTCTGTTTTCTGTAGATTTTACAGATGTAATTGACAATCCCTTTAGTTCTCTCTCCTCTTTGATGGTGTGAGGGAATCTGTCCGTCACCTGAAAGACAAAATGGAGAATTTCTGCAAAGAGGAGCTCAAGAAGATCTCTGACAGAGGTAAAGTCCTGGGCAAGAGTCCAGTGAAGGCTCGAACCCCTACCAGAGACCAGTAATGCTCCAACCCCTGACCAGAGTCCAGTGAAGGCTCTAGTCCCTGACCAGATTCAAGTGAAGGCTCAAAACCCGACCAGAGTCCAGTGATGGCTTCAGCCCTTGACAGCTCAGTGGTGGCTCTAGCCTCTGAGTCCACTCCAGACTCCGCTCCAGCCCTTGAGCCCACTCAAGACTCCCCTCCAGCCCTTGAGTTCACTCCAGACTCTGCTCCAGCCCCTGAGCCCACTCAAGACTCCCCTCCAACCCTTGAGTTCGCTCCAGACTCTGCTCCAGCCCCTGAGCCCACGCAAGACCCGCTTCAGCCCCTGAGCCCACTCAAGACTCCGCTCCAGCCCTTGAGTTCGCTCCAGACTCCGCTCCCGCCCGAGTCTGCTCAGGACTCCGCTCCAGCCCCTGAGCCCACTCAAGACTCCACTCCAGCTCTTGAGTTCGCTCCAGACTCCACTCCAGCCCCTGAGCCCACTCAAGACTCTGCTCCAGCCCTTGAGTTCGCTCCAGACTCCGCTCCAGCCCGAGTCTGCTCAGGACTCCGCTCCAGCCCCTGAGCCCACTCAAGACTCCACTCCAGCCCTTGAGTTCGCTCCAGACTCCACTCCAGCCCCTGAGCCCACTCAAGACTCCGCTCCAGCCCCTGAGTTCACTCCAGACTCCACTCCAGCCCCCGAGTCTGCCCAAGACTCCTCTCCAGCCCCTGAGTCTGCTCTGTCTGCCTACAGGTGTTCAGGCTGTAGGGTCGCCGAATGACTAAAGAAACATTATCAGCAAGATGGCAGAAAACTGTGCATTTTTTTTGTCTATTACCACCCACTGCAACTTATACCAACAATGGAAATAAGTGTAGTTACAATAGCAAAATGTGGGAGAGCTATAGTGTGACGATATTGTATTGCAATAGGTATCACTTCAAAGTTAATACCAAATCAGAACAATAGTTCACACATCATTTGTAATGAAAGAGTTTAATGACAATATCTGATTATGGTTACACTTAAAATAGATACAAAATAGATGTATGACATAAAATCAAATACCATTAATCGTACCCAGCATGTATGTAAAAAGTTACCTGAGAGATAGTTATGATAGAGATTGAAAGAAAAAGACAGAGAGAGAGAGAGTGCCAGACAGCGCCCAAGAAAAGAGTAAGAGCAAGGAAAAGGCAGCCCAAGAAAAAGAAGAGGCGGAGTAACAGTTACAATCTTCTTTCATCCCTTCCCTGACCATGTGACTGAAACCCAAATGTGAGACATTTAAACTGACCAATCAGAAGATTAAAACGTCCCCCACTGTACTAAAGGTGTGACAATTTGTAGACCCCCCAATGTACACACATCTTGGACTATAGGGCTTGATCACTATCAGCACCTTTGTGCCTTCCAAATGGCCCTTGTAGCAAGAGAGAGGGGGTTGAAACATTAAAGCAAATGTCTTTGTTCATTTTAAAATATCTTTGGATATTTGCAACCTTACAGCTACAGGCTCAGCTCAAGCCCCTGAGTCTGCTTCAGATTCTGCTCCAGCTCCAGAGCCTAGCCCAGATACCCCTTTTCCACCAAGGCAGTTTGAGTGCTGGTTCGGAGCCAGAGCCTAGTTTCAAATCAGTTCTTTGTGTTTCGACACCCAAAGCACCAGCTCCGAACCTGAAAAACTGGTTTGTAAGTAGCACCAAAACATTGCTGGGCTAGAAGTAAGAACCGCTTGCGTCAGGGACTGGGGGCGGGGTTACCGTGACCAACAAGACACCTGTGACCGCCATTTTTGAAATAGTAGCTAATCGAGCTAATAGCAGCATGATTGTAATCTCCATCTATATACAAATTGCGGCGAGCTGTGTTTAGATGCCGATGTAGGTTCACAAATCCATGAGCATCAACAGTAGTGAAACATCCGCGATTGTTGATAGAAGGCTTGTTTGAGTTGCATCGGAGCAGCGCGGACCGATTCGGCGGGTGCCGCGGATCCGCGGGAGCATTTGTAGAGCATACGACTCCTTGTGCTTTTGGATCGTTCTCGCGGAGCTTTGATGTCATGCGCCGATCGTTATGCGAGAAGCCGATGCATCTCAAATATGCTGTGAAATATGAGACGTATACAGTGACGCAAGACCTGGCTCTGTGCTGCTCTAGCCCGTGGAAAGGCAAAACGGTTCTTAGAAGGCTCATCAGTTGAACCAACTCCAAACTGGCACTAGCACAAGCTCTGCACTAGCACCCGGTTCATGCTGGTGGAAAGGGGGTAAGAGAGTGCTACGCTGACCATGATGGCCATGGCCATCTTGTGCGTGTGGTTTGCACACATACCCAAAATGCTCTCTGTCCACAGAGGCCATCCCTGAGCTGCCTGCTCTCCCATACACAGCCAAGGAAGCCGTCCCTGAGTTGCCTGCACCTCCCTGGCCCCCTGAACTGTCAGCACTGCCCTGGAGGTCGTCCCGTTCTTCCGAAGCCGCCCCTTGTCAGCATTCAGGGTGCCCACCCTCCCACCCCTTGGATGCATTATGGGTGCCCATCCTCCCACCCCTTGGATGCATTATGGGGTCACACCCTCCCACCCCTTGGATGCATTATGGGGTTAAGACATACCTTCAGGGAGGGGGAGGGTACTGTCACGTGTTCATGTGTTTTGATTCATGTGTGTAGTTCTGTTCTAGTGTTTTGCTGTCTCTGTGTTAATTAGTTCAGTCTTCCTCAGTCCCCTGCCTGCCAGTCCCCTCCTTGGTTACTGACTGAGTTAGTTTGGTTCAGGTGTGTCTAGTTCATTTACCCTCTTTCGTTTGCTGTGTGCCCCGTGTTTAGTGCTGTTTGGTGTCTGTCATCTATGTATACCCGTTACTGTGTATGTGTTTCTTTGGACTGGTTGTTCTGTTCTTGTCATCCTGAAAAACCTGATTAATTATTTTTTATTTTTATTTTTTTGCAGTAAAGACTGCTGCACTTGGATAGAGTTTCATTTCTGCTGCATTCAGCCTGTGAGAGATATATAATGCAAAGAAATGTAAAAAAATATTTTGTGTGCTTTTTGTTGAAGGTTATTTGTGTTTGTAGCTTGCATAGACATATATGGTAAACTCAAATATACTTTTTATAGATTTTGTTTTTGTATGTCATGTATTTTCAAATATGTATTTGTTAGTACATTCATTTAAAATATATTAATATATGTTGTCAACACTTCAAAATGAGTGTATTTCTACAAAGCACTGCAAAAGATTAAAACATTGATTTAAAATGTACTTTAAATTAACTTTTACATTATTTTTTTTTAAAAAATGCACTTATTTGTGTCAAATAGTCATTATGGATTCATGAGTATGCTTGTTAAAAAAATCATGTCCAAATATAATAAGCTATATGACTGGCCTTGAGTAATTTAATATTAATTCCCACTGCATATAAATTAAATTGTACATTTTAATTAAATGCAGTATTTCACAGAAAAATGACGTGCTGTCTTTAAAATATAAATTTTCCTTGTCAATCATAAATGACCGTACAGTTACCTTTTTTTTTTCTTTTTTTTTTTTTTTTACAATAAAATGGCTAACAATTTTATAACATTACATTAGGCTACACACAGTAGGCCTATGTATCAGAAATAGACAGTTTTTCATTTATTGTTTTTTAATTAAGTTAATTAAAAATGTTATTAAAAAATTGCACAATAGTTTCATTATTATTATTATTATTATTATTATTTTTAATAAAAACAAAAAAACAAACAAAAAACACGTGTCCATATCAGGTTCACATGGACGTTGGACGACTTTTATTTTGACGATGTTTCTTCCTGTGATGTCAGTCTTGTCGCTGGCTTCCTGTACGCTCAGTTTTGGTAATGTTTTGCTAACTTTGAGGCGAACCAGCATTAGAAACTGTAATTTTGTCTTGACAGTGAATTGTTTGTAAGTATCATCGTTGCAGAACTTCTTGTTTGGTGAGACTTTATCCCATTTTCTTGTCGACGAGTAGTTAGTTGAGATTCATGCAAGCTGTTTGCAGGATTGATTACCCGTTTTCCTTCTAGAAGGAAATCACTATCCACTTTTATTGACTTAAAATAATAATTAAACGCTAGTTAAAATATGAATACTTATGCATGCAGCACTGAAAATGCACTTCATATTGCTGTTTTTTGATTCGCAGTGGTTGATGTAATGCTCCACAGAGCACAGATGTGATGTCTGCCTCTACAGTCATTGAGGAGGTGGAGGATGATGTGGAGTTTGTGTCTGTAAGTGTGCTTAAAATGTCACTGCCTTGATTTCTAATTTGAGTTATGAGGGCAGTTGTGTGGATCTGGGTCTTCTCACTTGAGAACTGGATTGAGTCTGTATACTAAAGCACTGATTCATGTTGTTTCAGGAGGGCCCTCTCAGACCAGTGCTGGAATGCATAGACCTGCTGAGTGACGGAGAGGATGAAGGAGGCTTGAACGCTGCAGACACCGTGAGTTTCTTCACACACTGTCTGGAATACACAAGTTAAAGGTGTGGAAAATGTGTTTATCGTTTACACACTGTCATGTTGTTCCACAACACAAAAACACACAAAAGAAGAAGTTTGGAAGAATGTCCAGGCTGCTCTTTTCCATCACGATTCATGCAGCCAAACTCCAAGTCTTCTGAAGCCATTTGATAGCTTTGTGTGAGGAACAGGCTGAGATTCAAGTCATTATTTTCTGATTTGTGTTGTGTAGCTTAACGTCAGCATGAAACAGAAGTTGTGATCATCTTTTTTTCCCCTAATGTGATGTATATCTGAGTGAAACGGCTTCTGGAACAAGAACAAATGTAGGGCGGGGCTTGATTTTGCCTGTGGGGAATTTATTGGATTATTGAATGGTTGTGGTTTGCTGTTGTTGGATCTCATCATGTGAGTGACAGGTTGCCCCGCCCTTGAAATACATAAATATGTTGTTTTGCCTTCTACAGAAGAAAAGAAATTCATGTAAGGTTTTGAAGTGACATGAGGCAGAATAAATCAGGGTTGCCCAATCCTCTTCTTGGAGATCCTGCAGAGTTCAGATCCAACCCTGATCCAATACACCTGTCTGTAGTTATCAAGTGCTCCTGAAGATCTTCATTAGCTGCTTTAGTTGTGTTTGATCAGGGTTGAAGCTGAACTTTGCAGGAAGGTAGATCTCCAGGAACAGGTTTTAGTACATCGTAGTAAACAATGATGGACTTAAAAGGTTAGTTCACCCAAAAATGAAATTTCTGTAATTAATACTCACCCTCGTGTCGTCCCAAACCCATAAGACCTTCTTTCTTCTTCAGAACACAAATGAAGATATTTTTGATGAAATCCAAGGGTTTCTGATCCACAGTCCATGTGACTGCGGTGATTAAACCTTAATTTTATGAAGCAACGAGAATGCTTTTTGTGCACAAAAACAAAACAAAAATAACTTTATTTAACAATTTGAACTGTTGTCATACATAGTTGACATGGTGAATGCAGTACAGGCCTCCGCGTTTACGTCTGAACGGCGATTCATTATTGGCCGGTTCCTGCATCAGCATCACACGCACACGTCACATGTACAGCGTCGGGTAATACTGAGCCAGTGTTCGGACGTAAACATGGAAGCCTGTACTGCGTTCACCGCATCACCTGCGCGTGACAACGGTTCAAATTGTTAAATAGATGGATTAGAACCCAGAAACTCTCTGACACGCTTAACAAAAGTTCTACCACCAGACCATTAAGGCACACAATCTATGTATTTATTTACTGATGTGAAGAATCTCGGTCTAACAATATTGTATTTTATATATATATGTGTGTGTGTGTGTGTATATATATATATATATATATATATATATATATATATATATATATATATATATATATATATATATATATATATATATATATATATAGTAGATGTAAGGATGAAACTATCATGTTAAACACGATTTCTGTTTTAAAAACATTAAACAGTGTACTACTGAAATTGATTTAAAGACATTTTTCTGCAGTTGTTATTGTACATGTCATTGTATTAGCACCCCCATTCCATCTCTATTACTTTTGACCTGACTCGTTTATCACATTGATTTAAAAATGATAATCTTGTACCATATTGATATAAAAATACAAAGAGAAAGAAAATATATTCCATTCTTTGTTATTAACAAACGAAGTGCATAGAATATTACATTACATTGCGGTTTCCCAGACCGTGAGTTTATTGAAAAGATATAAAGTAATGAAATCATGAAAAATTTAAAATTAAAAAAACAAATGACTTAAATAAAAAAAAAATAAATAAAAAATATTTAACAACTTTTTTTAATCTGCATGTCATATGATCATTAACTGACATCAGAGAACAGTGAACTTAATTTTATTATTATTTATTATTATTATGGATTTAATTTTATTATTGACCTAACTTATTAACTTAAAATTTCAGGGCTTTCTTCAAGTAAATATATAAGGTCAAAGAAAAAAGTTGGGGAATCCCTTCATTGCATGTAAAATGAAATGATGTGATGTGTTTGGAAGACCAAAAGCCTTCCAAAGACTGTAATAAATGACTGTTTAATGGCTGTTTTTTTTTATTTTTTTTTATTTTAAACTGTAATTTATTCCTTTGATCAAAGCTGAATTTTCAGCATCAACGGTCTTCAGGGGTGTCACAGTGGCTCAGTGGGTAGCACTGTCGCCTCGCAACAAGAAGGTCCGTGGTTCGAGCCCTGGCTGAGTTTGCATGTTCTCCCTGTGTCAGCGTGGGTTTCCTCCGGGTGCTCCACACTAAAGACACCAAAGACATGCAGGTTAGGTGGATTGGACATGCCAAATTGGCCTTAGGATTATGAGTGTGTCTGAGTGTACGTCAGGAAGGGCATCCGGCGTAAAACCTGTGCCAAATCCAATGTGTGTGTGCGGATAATTCTGATAAAGCAGACCCTGCAAATGCGCTGCAAATGTAAACTAAAGCTAGGAAAATATTGGGGAGAAAAAATTTATTCATCTTGATTCGTGGATCGATTAGGAGATTTTCTGAATGCATCGTGATCCTCTCTTGAATCAATTCTGAGCTTAGTTTTTAACAGCAGATGGCGCTCCAGGCTAGTTTTTAATCACATGCTCAAATGCTCATGAAGATGAGCACTCGTGCGTTCAGCTGAGTCTGAGAATGTACTTGTATCTCAGAATGCTTTTATGACGTGAGATGAATGTAAACAGCCCACTGCAAACACCCCTGTAATTCGCTTCAGCCTTTTCGAACTTTATGAATGATTATTTTATAGAGGGTTGAAGTGGTGTGTTTAAGGAATTGGAAGCAAGCAGAGTATGGCTGTTTCTAAAGCACACAGTGCCATCTGCTGGTAAAACTAAGCTCAGAATCGATTTGAAAGAGAATCACGATGGATTCAGTAAATCTCTGAATCGATCCAGAATCATTTCTCGATTCGTGGTGCATAGATTTATTGTACCAGCCCTAGAAAATATATATTACTCCCGTCTTCAGTGTCACATGATCCTTCAGAAATCATTCTGATATGCTGATTTGCTGCTCAAGAAACATTTCTGATTAATATTAATGTAAACAGTTGTTTTTGTGAACATTTTGATAAATAACATATTTACTGTGTAATGCATCCTTGTTGAATACACTTCTCTTAAAAAGTAATTTTTGTCCGTGTTGTACTCAGATCGAGGATCAGGTTGACCGGCAGCGGGCTCATGCTGTGTCCACGCTGGACAGACTGGCCCGTCAGGTTGCTGTGGAGAAACAGGAAAGGGCTGAAAAGTGCAAAGCTTTCAAGGTTTGCCTCTTCTCAATCCTTATGGAAATGAAAAATATGCGTAGTTGTTGCATATACCATCACTTGAGAGATCATATATGCTTCTGTAGAAGTCACAACTTTCTACTTTCTCAAAGTACTTATATGCATATATATGTATTTTGAATATTTTACAATAATCTGTAGTTATATATAGTTATATAAGTATATATATATATTTTTTTACCAAGAACTATTAAGTAGAAATTTCAATTTAACACATTTAGTGTGTTAAATTATAAAACACTTAGTTCTTTTGAAAAGTATGCAGTGAAATTAAAACATTTAATCATGCCATGATTAATCAATTTTTGTTTTACCATCATTTTTTACTTGATTATTTAATTTGCAATGCTTCCTTGAGGAGTAGCACCTTTTTCACTTTTAAACTTTTTTATTTTTTGCTTCAAATCAAGTTTATAATGTTGTGATTCTTCTCAGAGCAGGTTGGTTTGGTTTGTTACTTAGAACTCATCCTTTGAATAATTATTATGAATGCCTGTGGAGACAATGAATTGTGAAAAATTTTGAATGTTCGAAGTTAACGTTATGTTAATTATGTGATTAAATATATTTAATGGTGTTCATTTTTTTTTATCGTTTTAATGCATTTCTTCAGTGATGCCATTAAAAACTTTGAATTCTGTTCTGTGTGATTACTAAAAAGTGACTTTTGTTATGAATGATATACATATATGGTAAAAATTAAGAGACCACTCCAAGTTCAGAAATCAATGTTAAGTGGTCTCTTAATTTTTTCCATAGCTGTATTTAACAAAACCAAACTGCATAATTTGTATAATTTTCAGATACTTCTTTGCATCAAATTGAAGTTAGTAATATAAAGTAAAATGATTCATCAATTTGGTTTATGGCTTATAACTATAAAACGCCAAAAAAATACCCCTGAAACCAAGGCTGCTGGGAAATGTGTGACATCACTGTTGAGCTCTATATTTTGTCATTTGTAATGCAGGAGAAGATTATTTCACAGCAAGCACATGGGCGACACGAGCTGTCGGTCAGCCGGAGTAATAATGACAGAGATGATGCCAAGCGTTGTGTGGATATTTGGCTAAAAATGCCAGGTCTGTGATGTTCTCCTAACTTCAACTAACATGAGTGTGTGTGTAAGAGGGGTTCTTGTGCTCACATTGTCTGGACTGCTCAGGATTACAGCCAGGCTCCATCAGCTCCTGCTCACTGTGGAGACGCAGATCGGCTCCTGCTGCGGCACGCTTCTCCCCGCAGACCTGCCCGGTCATCAACTGCGGCAGAATCTACGACAATGTGCCTTTGCTTGAGGGGCATCTCAAACGGTACTTAGCACAAGCTGCAAAATTGCTTTGTTTACAGTTGAAATTAAATAATTGCACATTTACAATTTTATTTTTTTTTTAAATGGTATTTAACTTTCATTGACAGCTTTGATCATTCACCGTGTGACCCCGCTATCACCCTGAAAGGCAACCCCTCTTCCATCTATGCCTGTGTGGCCTGTGGACGCCACTTTAGCTCTAAAGAGTCGTGGAAGGAACACCTGGAGTCTAAGGTTTTCAGTTTTATTAATATTTTCAGCTTTTCCATGGGGAATTGATTGGATGGTTGTGGTTTGCTATTGGTGGATCTCATGTGAGTGACAGGTTGCCCCACCCTCATCATCAGAGAAGAGAAGAGAAGTCACTGCAAGAGGGAGGGGAAGTTATTTTGATTCAAGATTATAGAAACATGAATTTAAAACAATAATGATAATTCATTCATAATAAACATTTCATGGTGAATTTTGTTTTTATCATTGAATCATTTTTATCATTGAATCATTTTTATCATTGAATCATTGAAAACAATGAATGTTGAGAACTAATGTGCATCGGTTTACACATGTTCTGATGCAGTTTGAGGAGTATAGAGCTGTTTTTTGTGCAAGTGAGTTGAGCATCACATTTTCCACCCTCATTGACCTTTACAATTAAATGGGCCGGTTGTTGTTGCCATGCTTGAGATAATCAAAGTCTGAATGCATTGCCACACAAATTAGATCAGAGATTATCTCAAAAGATCTAGGACAAATATGTTGTGCAGTATTACCCCTTTAATGATCTTACTTAATTGTCTTATAATGGAAATTAAATGAAAAGGCAGTGTCTTAAAGCATGCTCTGTCTCTTGTGCTTGATGTCATCTGTAGGTGTCCTCCTCTGACGCTAACGGTCACAGTCGTTCCCAGACCTATCAGCTGATTGTATGCTTTGCATGTCCTGCCTGTTACCTCCTCTTCAACATCAAGGACGAATGCCTTCAGCACATGTCTGCAAAAAACCACTTCACTCAGTCCATCTCTCTCAGTGGTGTGTGGTTGGCAACAATCAAATCAAAACTGCACATGCATCATGACTGGATGACACAGCTAAAAAATATCTTAGCATTTTTGTCCTGTATCAATTTCAGCTTGTTCAGAAATATCATCATTCAGCTTTCTGATCAAGCTATGTCATTAATTTATTTATTTTGAACATTTCCAGAAGCAAAACAATCAGCTGTGCCCGTGCCAGTTCCTCGGTATGCGAAGAACCGCTTTATCTCTCTCTGTAAGGATATCAGCTTCAACGTCAAGTGCACAGCCTGCTCTAAGGTGCTTGCCTCACATATGGAGGCCAGAGCACACTTCAAGTAAGTTTATATTGGTGTTTTCTTGGAAGTGCCCCTATTATGCTATTTTAAAGGCTGCTAATTTTGTTTTTGGTGTCTCTTACAATAGGTTTACATGTATCCCAGGTCAAAAAGCACTTCATTTTCTCATCATATACATTACAGCTCTTTTCTCGCATTGTCTGAAACGGATTGATAAAGAATTCAGTCTCTCTAAAACCTTCCTTTCTGAGAGCCTTCTCTGCTCTGATTGGTCAGATGACCCAGTCTGTTGTGATTGGTTGACTTCTTACAGCGCATGTCAGAAACCAAACACACATTAGCATATCTGAATTTCAGCTCTTCCTCAGCACATGATACACAGTGATATGAACAGATGATGGCGTCGGTTTTACCATATCAATTCCTCATTCTTTGGAAGTTCATGCAAAGCGGATTTGCTTTCACAGCAGAAAACGGCATCTTCCAGACATGTCGAAAACACATACCAAACTCTTCCAGTCTCGGCTACAACTACAGTGTTTGAGGGCGGGTCAAAGTAGATCGTAGGTAGCCACTGAAGACCATAGGCTGGAATTATGCAACTTAGTTACAAACCTATGTAGGTTCAACAGGAAGTAAAACTGTAGTTGCTAATGACTTGTTTCAGGCAGTTCAGAATCGCTTCTTTCTTTTTTGGAGACAATAACTCCATTTATCTGCACTTTGATATTTGAAACTTTGAAACATTCACAGCTATATTACACACTGCATGAAAGGTAATGTCTGAAAAAGCATAATGGGGCATTTTAAGTTTTATTTGGAGATGGATGTGTATGCATGTTAAAGGTGCACTCATTTTTTCCCCCTATCCAGTACCACAAATGTCTTAGCCTTGATCTTTAGCTGTGCATTAGACATTTACAGATAGTATTGTATAAGTACACAATTTGCATGCACATTTGTCACCTGATTAATTATTTTGCAAATGATATGGGCTGATACGCTCTGCTTATAAACCCCAGTTTACCATGTTTTTAAACCTTGCTTTTAACAACTCCATGCTACTTGTTTGGTTTCCCAGTGTGCACTGCAGACATGGCTGTGCTATTGCCACTGCTGATCAAAGCGTGGCTGACATCATGAGGAAGATGGCGGTCGTGGGTCAGTGCTCCTCATGCCTCAAACCTTTTCTTAGCGTGGGTCAGATGGAGGAGCACAAAGAGCAGATGAAACATGAGGTGGAGAGGGTCAGCAGCATGGCCTGGGCCCTTCTTTACTACAGCAACTACTGTGAAATCCGAAACGCTCAGAAGGGCACGGCACGTGGTGCCAAAGAGAATCTGAACGATTCACATGGGCCTTTAGCCAAGCGAAAAAGACTGGCTAGCTTAGATTCCCAAATCACGTCAGGAAAACGGTTCCAGCTCGCCTGGTTCTGTGAATGCGGTCTACGCTTCACAGAGGAGGATGGTGCAAGAAAACACCTCCTAGCGGCAAATCAGATCTTTCACAAATGTGCGGTCTGCGGCAAGTTAATGGGAGAATCATCCATAACGCGCTTGCATATGAGCCGGTTCCACGGTGGCGCACATTTGTCCAACTTCCTTTTCCACTGCAGGCAGTGCAAGGTGGAAATGCCAAGGATGGAAGACATCATGGCCCATATTGGTGTGAGCCACAGAGGGCACAACTACTACCAAGAAAGAGAAGACACTGTAGACGACCGTGTCTCCTCTAGTATGTCCCCCAAACCGTCAACCAGTGCGGAAGCCAAAATACTCAGTTCCTCTTGCGTCTCGCCTCCAAAAGCCGAGTCTTGGCTCTGTCGGATGTGTGAAGACCTCTTCGACTCTGAGGCAGCAGTGCGGACACACTGCAGCGATTGGAGCAGCCACAGTTTCCAGAGGTTTGCCTGTGGTCACTGTCCGCAGAAGTTTTTCAAAGAGTCCACCCTGCGGCGCCATTGCGCCAATGAGCACGGTGGCGACATCGTCCTCCGCTACTTCTGTGGACTCTGCGAAAGCATGCTGTACGACACTGAGAACGAGTTTCAGGAGCACTACAACAGCCTGCACAGCCAAGATTATTACTGCTTGGAAAATGCTCAGAATACTTCCCAAGCAGCCACGGAAAACGCTGTTGAGAGTCCCATAGCGAGTACAAGCCATTCCCAACCTTGTCCTTGCATGGGCTCTGAGAAATCCAAAGAGGAAAGGAAACCCATTTTCACAAAGTGCATGAAACAGTTGGCTGCTGAAAACAAATGCAGCTACTGCTGCCGCCAGTGCGACAAGAACACGCCCGCCTATGCAGAGATGAAGACACACATCCTTCTTCAACACAAGACCGAGGGCAGTGAGAAAAGTTTTGATGTTCTGTGCACCATTTGCTCACAGAGCCACAAAGATGTACCTAGTTTCCATTCACACTACCATAAGCATCACTGCCCGGCAGAGCCTTGTGCTTGTTCCCGACCCGACGGCACAGACGAGAAACAAGACCCCACCGGCAACATCATAAATGCAGAGGAGATCTTCCCTCAGAGCAATGGTGAGGTTTACGGAGAATCAAGTTAAGGCGCGTTCACACCAAGAACACTGTCTTGCCAACACTGTCTTGCCACACCAACAACATTGTCTTGCTTCCTTTGAAGTTGCAGTGAAAAAGACTAGGCGTTATCGTTATGATAACCTCAAAGGAAGCAAGACAATGTTGTTGAAACTAGTGCTGGATCCCTGAGGTCATTTTATGATATGCTGTTTGCTAGCCTGGCATAATGATCTCAGCGTTAATACTTCTCGCCATTTATTCTGAGGGTATGACTGATTGTTTTCCATATACCCATTTTCTTTAAAGTATCCTTGAAAAGGGGGTTTGACTTGTCAGACATTAGTGGATTTTTCTGGACCTCGGCGATTAACTTCTCCGCAATGTCACCTGCCATTTTAAATAAACGAGCCCTTAAATTTGAATGAATTTTGATTGGCTGTCAGTGTTTTATCATTCAACAGCTGGAAAAAAATTGTTCTGAAAGTGATCCCAAGGATATTGTTTTTATATATTGTTATTGTTATAGCTGTGTTCTATTCTTTTATATTTAGAATAATTTTTAGAACTAAATCTTCATCATTATCTTTAGTTATCGTTCTTGGTGTGAACGGGCCTTTACTGTTTTGTTTTTTCCCCCTTAATGATGACGTCAATAGAGCGCTGCAGTGATGACGTTTTTTTTAGGCCAACCCATAAACTCAATTGATTTTTTGCATTTGCTTTTGGATTAATGCAGAAAATAAGCTCTCTGACCAACAAAAGCTTACAGTTCTTACACGTTTTGTTCTTTGATAATCTTCACAAATGGACACAACTTTTGAATGTAGAAGTAAGAAGCTAAACGTTGGCTGTAAACGAACAACACTGCAAAACATTTTCCCTGAAAGTTTAGTTAGAATAGTGTGCAAGAGCGTGATTATAAACACAACGAGGCTGTGAAAGTGACTAGTTATGTTAGATGTTTACCTGTTTGACCTGAGGACGTTTAATGTCCCCGACAACCTCTTTAGTCCCATTGAGCCACTTTCAAGACAAGTAAAAGCTTTTAAAAATCACAAGAGTGTTTTACTAATGTATTTTATGTTGTAGAATAAAAACAGAGCTTGTGTTCACCACAGACCTTATTTCTGGCAAAAACCCAAACAAATCCATTGACTTCAGGATGATTGAACTGGAAGTTTTAAAATGCGCATCCATTTCTGGGTTTTGGCCTACAAAAAATACATCATCCCTGCAGCACAGTATTGAATTTAGATCAGGTCACACTTTAGTTTAGGGTAGTTGTTTAGGGTCCAATTCTCACTAGTAACTAACAATTAACTTTGACTTTTGCCTCAATAAACTCCTAATTGCTGCTTATTAATAGTTAGTAAGGTAGTTGTTAAGTTTAGGTATTGGGTAGGATCATGTAGAATATGATCATGCAGAATAAGGCATTAATATGTGCTTTATAAGAACTAATAAATATGTCCTAGTAATATGCATGCTAATATCAACTAGTTAATTGTGAGAATTGGACCCTAAAATAAAGTGTTACCTTAAATCAGTTATCCCTTCAAATTCCACTACCAGTCTGGACAAATTTATTTTTCATGATTTTAAAATAATGCTTCCTGTTGTCGTTTTTATCAGTAGAGGAGTTTCAAGATGTAAAGAATGCCATTACCTCAAGTGCTCTTGGTGTTAAAAAAGAGGTGTGCGTTTCGCAAGATATTGAAGATGAAGGTAGGTTCTCACCTTTCACTTCTCTGGATTTTATTTATTTCGGTACTTCCATAATATTTCATTTTGGATTTGCAATGTTATTTTTTTTTATCTTAGTACTGTTATAATCTAAATAGATATTATTTTACATGAATTGTTATTTCTCCCTAGATACATTTGATCATGACATGAAACTGGCTTTGGCCTTGAGTGCGGAGGAGGCCATGAAATCAAAAGAGTTGGATATTGGTGGGTCATCGTGATGATTTCATAATCTTGACACATTTAACCCTGGTACTGAAGATGTTATTTCTGAACCGTGGAGGCGGTACTGTATTTCTGCAGTCTGAGCTCACTGTTCATTCATTAATCACATGTTTATTTTGCCAGCTTTGCATGCATGAAGAGTTATCATTGTGGGTATGTTTCATTTTTATGGAACTCTGTGTCAGTGTGGTTTTTATTGTAATAGATGGGGTTTTAGGAGGGTCTCGGGAGCACATATATGGTGCTGGGGTTGGGTGTAACCGCACAGATGTTGAATTTGTCAAGTTGATGACGCTGCAGTGACACAATGTTCATGGTAATATGAGTAATCATGGGCTGGAAGAATTACAAATCTGCAAACAACCATTCCTTAAATTTGATCTGTACATACTACATAAGGTTTGTTTTTAAAACAATATAACATGATTTTTTTTATTTTCATTTTCTCATTTTGCAGAGATGGAAGAAGCCTTGAAAAGAAGCTTACAGGAGTTTTGATAAGGGAAGAGACACAGCTCTGTTTTCCCATGTCGTCCATGCACTGTATTCATTAAACGTATTTCTTTTCTTTCTGTGTTTTTCTTTTAAGTTTAAATAAAGGAAAGTGATTAAAATGGCTTTTGCCTGTTCCTATCCGAGCAGTATCTCATTGTGTTCTGGTTATTGTCTTCTCTCTGATGTAATCTTGGCCCTTGACCCTAAAAATGAATCCCACCCTCCTTTAAAATCCCAGAGGTGAACTCCTCCACTGTCTGAAGGAGTGAATTACCAAGGGAAGTTCCAGCCCATGTTTGGATATGTTACTCTAGAGCGCTGGAAACCGCTAGAACGTGGTCGATAACTCTGAGAAGTCCGATTCATTTCAGCGAGTCGGTTCTTTTGGACAAATCAAACCAACGAACCGGTTCAGATTTAATTCACTGATTCTTTTGAGTCATCAGACAGTTTTCCGTGTGTTCTTTTGAGTTTATTTATTAATAATTTGATTTAGTAATACACTACTGTTTATCGGTTTTTAAAAATATCTTACATTTTAAATTAAATCTTACATTTAGTTTAGAAAAAATATGCTACCATGGTGTCATCTGCAACTTTGTTCTATTTTGGCGCTGTTACTCTCAAACTTGAATGTTTTGTGGCAGATAAAGTCTGTCTTGCTGCAGAAAAGACTTGAATGCTGCATGCCACCCACTTTACAGTTCGGTACGCTGTGCGAATCGATTCGACTGAATCATTGTGAGTGTGAACGATTCCCTCGCGGACCGGACATCGCTATATTGCTCGGGTGTGCCACTCTGGGATATCCTATAGGTCACAACACCCGTGAAATCATTCAGTAACGCCACTAGCAGATATGGCACAAGCTAAAATTAATGCCAAAATGAACGATGCATCTAAAGGCAAATTCACCCGAACCATGTCAATGGCGGACCGGTCCGGACGCTTACTGGAAAGTCTGGATCAAATTGAAATGAGGTGAGATCAATGGATATTGACCGTCTTTACGACCAGATCTGAAAAGATCAATAAGGATTTGACTTTGGTCAAATAACTACATTTGCTTATTGCCGCAACTGAACAGTAAAAGTTTCTAGAACATTGTAAATGCAACTTTTTTTTTTATCGTATAAACATTTCTGTTTGTTACACGTTTGAGTATCACTGTCTAAATGTGGATTTGTCGAAAAATATAGGTTTTGTAACTATTGCACCATTATCCTTGTAATGAATTTTAGGAAAATGCAAAACATAAGATACTATTCCGTCTGTAAACTATGAAGAAATCCACTTAAAAATTAAATGTCTTTAATATGTACTAAAATGTAAATAAATCTTTTGACACAATGCAATGCACGCTTTTAAGTTGTAGGCATTTAAAGAAAAACTGCACGTAATTACAGCTGGAATTAATTTCTTTAATCAAATTTATAATTAAACTGTTGACTGTTGCTTTTTTCCATTTAATATTCTGCAATATTATTGCTCTGACTGCACTGACACTATTGGATGAGAACTGAAATGAGCTGGACGATGACATCACTGTTTTCTGAAGATGCTTTATAGATGAAATGAACTAATTTAATAATTGATTACAGTGGAACTGAATCAACACTGAACTGACTTCAGCTGAACAATGACACTTTTCTTTTGAAAATGAACTGTTTGCATCATTGAATCATGTTCCTGTTATCACTGTAAAGCTGCTTTGAGTCAATCTGTATTGTATAAAGCGCTATAGAAATAAAGGTGACTTGACTTGACTTCCCTTCCCCCTTAAAACTTAACCATACCACCAAACCTGTCATAACATTACCTGTATCTAGATCAATATCAGCACAAGTGTTTTTTTAATACGAAGGCAACACAATAAGTACATTGTACATACAATTATTATCATTATTATTATTATTTGACACCTAAAGTGTGACCAATATGGCATTTTCAATGAGGACTGATGTCACGAGGGCTGTAGATCTATAAGAAAGGTATGGTAGGCAATTCTTTTCATAAACACTTTTTGTTGTTCTGTTGGAAACTCTTCACATTCTGATAGCAATCAATAATAGAAGTGTTCTAAATATTAAAACGCGTACATTTATCTTCTATGGAAGTCTCAGGACCAAAAAAAAAATGTTTGTCCAATCATTGCATTCAGTCTGAATATGTCCTCTTTGCCTGTCAACATATGTATTTCCATACCTCCACGCACCTGCTCACACAGTCATCACTCACACGCCATCAGTGCGTTAAATCATGAGGCTATGCACAGTATGCAGACTGGAAGACTGACAGTCACCAGGCCACAACCACCTTTTACAGTTCCTCCTGAACCAAAACACCAAGTTTATGCTGCGTTCACGCCATGTAGTAACCGTAATTATGAGATGACAACCTGTGAAGTTCTGCCCGGAGCTGTTAACGTCCTCAGACACGAATTTATGCTTTTCTATGTCAACACTCTCAACGCCTATATAAATCTGCAGCAGTCAGGTGGTACAACTAGAGCTCAGTAGGTTGTTTATATTCATTATTATTGTAATGTTATGTGCTTTGAGACATGAGGTAATTTAACGTCATCTTTCATGATGCTTTGCAGACTCTGCAGACTCATATTAAAAGGTAATAGGACTTTAAAGGTGCAATGTGTAAATTTTAGGATGATCTATTGACAGAAATACAATACAATATACATAAACTATGTTTTCAGTGGTGTATAAAGACCTTACATAATGAAATGCTATGTTTTTATTACCTTAGAATGAGCCCTTTCTATCTCATACACCACTGGTCCCCTTACGTTGACACCATTTTGCGCCGGCATGTTTCTACAGCAGCCCTAAACGGACAAACTGCTCTACAGAGTGCATTGGTTGACTGGCTACTCTCTTCTGTCTCAGACGATGACATCTTTGTCCTGTGTTGGTCACCGAAGCTTCTCTATATTGCAATTCGCAACCTCACGGCTAGATGCCGCTACAATTTACACATTGCACATTTAAAGGTAGCGTAGGATATTTTCGGAGAGGCAAGCAATAGCAATACTCCGTCCCAAATGGCACACTTCATGTGCACTTTCGGTCTTGTGGACTTACAATGGCTGCCGTGTGCACTTGTCTGTTAAGTCCATGAGACTGTAGAGTGCCCCATTTGTCATTTTAGGTTTCAGAAGGTAGCTTGCGAGCACCCCCTTCGTGGTTCTTTTGTGCCCTTGATGCGCACTTTTGCCGAGCCTGCAATGATGCGACCTCCACAGCATACTTCTTCCCGATACTCGGGAAAGCGTCATTGCATCACGAAAGTGTGGACTTGGAGGAAGATTGCAAGTGTTTAGGGTGCCATTTTGGACAGGGCCAAACTAGATTTGAAAGCATGAGATCCCACCCTCCCTTCAGAGTGTCTCCAAAGGCAAATCTCCTCCAAAACACATGAATGCGCACAGCCAGAGCAAAGCGTAATGAGACCGGATGCAATGATTGGATGAACATTTTTTGGTTCTGAGACTCCCACAGAAGATATACACCAATCAGGCATAATATTATGACCAATGACAGGTGAAGTGAATAACACTGATTATCTCTTCATCACGGCACCTGTTAGTGGGTGGATATATTAGGCAGCAAGTGAACTTTTTGTCCTCAAAATTGATATGTTAGAATCAGGAAAATTGAGCAAGCGTAAGGATTTGAGTGTGATTGACAAGGGCCAAATTGTGATGGCTAGACGACTGGGTCAGAGCATCTCCAAAACTGCAGCTCCAAGGCTCATTGATGTATGTGGGGAGCGAAGGCTGGCCTGTGTGGTCCGATCCAACAGACGAGCTATTGTAGATCAAATTTCTCAAGAAGCTAATGCTGGTTCTGATAGAAAGGTGTCAGAATACACAGTGCATCATAGTTTGTTGCGTATGGAGCTGAACAGAACAGTCAGGGTGCCCATGCTGACCCCTGTCCACCGCCGAAAGAGCCAACAGTGGACACGTGAGCATCAGAACTGGACCACGGAGCAATGGAAGAAGGTGGCCTGGTCTGATGAATCACGTTTTCTTTTACATCACATGGATGGCTGGGTGCATGTGTGTCTCTTACCTGGGAAACACATGGCACCAGGATGCACTATGAGAAGAAGGCAAGCCAGCGGAGGCAGTGTGATGCTTTGGACAATGTTCTGCTGGGAAACCTTGGGTCCTGCCATCCATGTGGATGTTACTTTGACACGTACCACCTAACTAAGCATTGTTGCAGACCATGTTCACCCTTTCATGGAAACGGTATTCCCTGGTGGCTGTGGCCTCTTTCAGCAGGATAATGCTCCTGCCACAAAGCAAAAATGGTTCAGGAATGGTTTGAGGAGCACAACAACAAGTTTGCGGTGTTGACTTGGCCTCCAAATCCCCCAGATCTCAATCCAATCGAACATCTGTGGGATGTTCTGAACAAACAAGTCCGATCCATGGAGGATCCACCTCACAACTTACAGGACTTAAAGGATCTGCTGCTAACATCTTGGTGTCAGATACCACAGAACACACCTTCAGGGGTCTAGAGGAGTCCATGCCTCGATGGGTCAGGGCTGTTTTGGCAGCAAAATGGGAATAAAAAACACTCTATTAGGAAGGTGGTCATAATGTTATGCCTGATTGGTGTATGTACGTTTTAATATTTAGATGCACTTCTGTTATTAATTGCTATCAGGATGTGAAGAGTTTCAACCAGTATAACAAAAAGTGTTAAAAAAAAAAAACAAATAGCTTACCCTACCTTTAAGGTTTGGAGTCAAAATTCAAAACACACAAATTATTTTTTTTCTAGCAGTGATATTTTGTTGAGTTAAAAAAAACAACAACTTATATTTAGAATGTTTATGAATTCTGTCCCCCAATCTAAAATTCCAGAATTGTAGGGTAAGAATACACAATAAAACCACACTAGCAAGACTACAGTGGGTACAGAAAGTAGACCCCCTTAAATTTTTCACTATTTGTTATATTGCAGCCATTTGCTAAAAACAAGTTCATTTTTTTTTCCTCATTAATGTACACACAGCACCCCATATTGACAGAAAAACACAGAATTGTTGACATTTTTGCAGATTTATTAAAAAAGAAAAACTGAAATATTGCATGTACCTAAGAATTCAGACCCTTTGCTGTGACACTCATATATTTAACTCAGGTGCTGTCCATTTCTTCTGATCATCCTTGAGATGGTTCTACACCTTCATTTGAGTCCAGCTGTGTTTGATTATACTGATTGGACTTGATTAGGAAAGCCACACACCTGTCTATATAAGACCTTACAGCTCACAGTGCATGTCAGAGCAAATGAGAATCATGAGGTCAAAGGAACTGCCTGAAGAGCTCAGAGACAGAATTGTGGCAAGGCACAGATCTGGCCAAGGTTACAAAAAAATTCTGCTGCACTTAAGGTTCCTAAGAGCACAGTGACCACCATAATCCTTAAATGGAAGACGTTTGGGACAACCAGAACCCTTCCTAGAGCTGGCCGTCCGGCCAAACTGAGCTATCGGGGGAGAAGAGCCTTGGTGAGAGAGGTAAAGAAGAACCCAAAGATCACTGTGGCTGAGCTCCAGAGATACAGTCGGGAGATGGGAGAAAGTTGTAGAAAGTCAACCATCACTGCAGCCCTCCACCAGTCGGGGCTTTATGGCAGAGTGGCCCGACGGAAGCCTCTCCTCAGTGCAAGACACATGAAAGCTTGCATGGAGTTTGCCAAGATGGTGAGAAATAAGATTCTCTGGTCTGATGAGACCAAGATAGAACTTTTTGGCCTTAATTCTAAGCGGTATGTGTGGAGAAAACCAGGCACTGCTCATCACCTGTCCAATACAGTACCAACAGTGAAGCATGGTGGTGGCAGCATCATGCTGTGGGGGTGTTTTTCAGCTGCAGGGACAGGACGACTGGTTGCAATCGAGGGAAAGATGAATGCGGCCAAGTACAGGGATATCCTGGACGAAAACCTTCTCCAGAGTGCTCAGGACCTCAGACTGGGCCGAAGGTTTACCTTCCAACAAGACAATGTCCCTAAGCACACAGCTAAAATAACGAAGGAGTGGCTTCACAACAAGTCCGTGACTGTTCTTGAATGGCCCAGCCAGAGCCCTGACTTAAATCCAATTGAGCATCTCTGGAGAAACCTAAAAATGGCTGTCCACCAACGTTTACCATCCAACCTGACAGAACTGGAGAGGATCTGCAAGGAGGAATGGCAGAGGATCCCCAAATCCAGGTGTGAAAAAACTTGTTGCATCTTTCCCAAAAAGACTCATGGCTGTATTAGATCAAAAGGGTGATTCTACTAAATACTGAGCAAAGGGTCTGAATACTTAGGACCATGTGATATTTCAGTTTTTCTTTTTTAATAAATCTGCAAAAATGTCAACAATTTTGTGCTTTTCTGTCAATATGGGGTGCTGTGTGTACATTAATGAGGAAAAAAATGAACTTAAATGATTTAAGCAAATGGCTGCAATATAACAAAGAGTGAAACATTTAAGGGGGTCTGAATACTTTCCATACCCACTGTATATAGTGAAGGAGGATTTGAACTGACCTGTTTTCAGGACAGTTGACTGTCAATTACAGCATAATATGTTTATATTTGCATGTTAGTTTTTCATTTTTGCTTTTGATTTGTGTTTCATAATTGACTATCTAGGCAAGTTTTACAGAGTTGTGTACTGTATAAATGTGACGTCTGTCTCAGGGTGGAGGCTCTGCGCGAGGAAGCCACTGCTATGGAGCAGGAGAGAGAGAGCTTGATTGAGATTATCCAGTCGATACAAAACAGCCAGGAAATGAGGAGCATTTGTGACGGTATGCCTTCTATGCTGTGTGAAGAGCATTTGCGGCTTCTAATGGATCATGTGTAAAACATCATTTGAACTTGTATTTCAGGGGAAAGGGAAGAACTCTCCCTGACCGCCACGAGACTAATGGGCAGGGCGTTAACAGTGCACGTCTCTGTGGATACGATCCGAAACAGCCAGCAGGAAGAGGCCGTGAAGAAAGCCATAGCCATTATTGATGAGATTGCCACCAAAATGCTGGAAGACATGGAGGCGGCTAGAAAGAGGCTGCAGGCTCTTCACGCCGCGTGTGTAACCGACGCACCACCGGTGCCTGTTGATCAGAAGTTTCAGAGCATCGTGATCAGCTGCGCCCTGGAGGACCAGAAGAAAATCAAGAGGCGCCTCGAGACCCTCATCAGGAATGTGGACAATGCTGAGAAAACCATTAAAATTATGGATAACCAGAAAGTTGATCATTCTAGTCTTGCCAATGGCAAATAGAGTGCATTAGTGCCCACCCACTTTTTCAGCGGCCTTGTTCCGGAATTATTTGTCCCATTCATTTTTCCCATAGGGATTTTTAAAAAGTCTTCAGGAGTTTTCCAATAGAGGGTGTGTTCCATTAATGGGTGTGTTCGAATAACTGATATGTTCCAATAATCTTCAGGCGCGGTACAAAAATGAATATGCACCAATGACAATATGTTCCAGTGATATTTAAGAGTGTTCCAACACAGGGTGTGCGCCAATAGAGAACATGCTCAAATTATATATGTGTTCCAATAATGAGTGTGTTCCAATATTTTTTAAAAGATGTGTTCCAATAATTATGCATTAAGTTAATTGCTAAATGGATCTTTATAAAAATCACATTGTTGTTGCAGATGAAATGTAACATGGATAACATTACATAAATATTTTTATCATGTTAAATGTTGATTATTAGTCACTCAAACCCTTTTATCTAAACCTCTCTACTTAACTGCTGGTCGCGCAAATCCGCCATGTTTTGTAGTTTTTTAACACTTTTTATTTGTGTTTGTAATTCTAAACCAAATCCTCCTCCAAAGAGCAATGGGTTATGGGTAATATTAGCCATTATAGTGTGCACAGATCCACACTTTGAAAATCTACCAAAAATTGTAGACCATCCGGAGACTTTTTACTAAGCTTTGGGACACACTTATTTTAATCCTACATACTATTTGTTACAAGGGTATTTTTGTAGGCCAAGCCGGAAGTTTGCATAACCCTGGTTCCCTCAACAAAAACCCAATTGGATTTTTCTGTTGGCTTTTTCTTTAGTGCAGAAAATAAGGCTGGTGAATAGCAAAAGTTTCTAATTCTTCCACGTTTTGCTTATCATGATAATCTTCACAAATTAATTCAACTTTTATGAATTTAAGCCTAAATATAATCGGCAGAAGTCAAAAGCTAAACTTAGCCTATCAACCTTTTTCCTACGGCCAATGATGCTTTGCGCAAATTATGGGACTAACTTCTGCTAAACTGTAAAGGTTCGCTCTATGAACACATTAATAAACATTTTCAAAAACTGGGTACAATGAGATGGCATTATTACGCTCACCCTTCAACCATCCAACATTAAAAGGAACCTTAAAGCATTAACAAATTACTACAACAGACCATGATTATGTCATAGAATAAAACGTTAAAATATCTTGAGCTTGTATTTAAAGCATTGACTAAAAACCCATTCAAAATTTCCATATTGACTTCAGGATGATGGAACTGGAAGTGCTAAAATGCAACCCATTTCAAGGCTTTGGCCTACAAAAATACATCATCCCTGCAGCACTCAATTCCCACACTTAAGCACTATTCTATGCTGTTTTGTAGTATAAATATTGTGTTCACACTGAAAATTCCAAAAAGAAAAAGTGCACTTCAAATACCTACATGATGCACTTAAGAGCAGAAAAAACAACAACAGCAACAACAGTGTGGAATGTTGGACACTCTTTTGGTGCAATTTGATCACTGTGACTGATTGGTGGAATTTACTGTACAGCATCATGGGTAGTTTTTTTAACCATAAATTCAGCTGTTAAACATGGTTATATTAAAAAATAAGTTGAAATAATACAGGCCGATGGGCGCAACAAAAGCATATACCATTGATGAACACCATCATAACCGTCTTTAAAGATTTATAAGTTATTGTTAAAAATCAGTTTCCTCATGGAGAAAATGAATGGAGTTTTTACTTCCGGACCTTGACTGTTGCACACTATAGAGGTTGAGGGGAATCACGAGCGCCGCACATGTGCCTTTGACAGCCTTCAGGACAACACGCACACACACACACATACACACACAGCTGATATGTAAAGGTGTTACATTATTTACCACTGGCCTCTTGGTCACATGAATATTTATTTTTCTTTACTTCTTTGCATTTAACTTGCAGAAAAAAAGCTATACTGTTCTTAAACCTTTTGTTATAATTAGCTTTAATAATTCATTATATGATAGATTTTGACCACTCACAGGATTTTCTTCTTGTGTTTTTGGTTTATTAACCAATATGAAGCAATGTGAATTCAGTAAGTGTTCAGAAGTGGTTCTTACTAACATTCCATCTGAAGCCCCATGAATATTATTTCACTGGCTTGTCGTAGTTTATTTTTAGCGCAGCTGTACATGATATTCTTGTTTGCTCTCTACATTCTAATTAGAACGTTTGGATCTCGGCTTGCTGGGAATCTCACATTTGGGCGTCAGGTTTTTTAGTCTTAAGAGTGCAGAATGAAACTGGCCAGAGCAGCTGAAGGAAACATTACAGCCAAACACAAACTGCCTTTGATGATTCTTGGATTTGTAATCACTTTTTAAGGGCTCTCAGGGGCCGTTTACACAACACTGTTTTCAACTAAAACCGGAAAACTTTTTATGCATTTTGGACGTTCATTTACACGACAACAGCGTTTTGGGGGCCTGTTGTCGTGTAAACTACAAAAACGCGAATTTGTGAAAACGGTGACATCATGTGCATGTGTGTTAAGTGTTCAGTCTATAGGCGTGTAGTGTTTCTTTACAAAGTGACATCGCCATCTACTGGCCTGGCAGCAGAACACAGCATTTTTAGTCGTTTTCATGAATCCGTGTGAACGTGGATCTTTTTGACAATGTTGTCATCTGTACACTAAAAATGCCAAGGAAAAACTTTTCTGTGGTGAAGTTTAAAACTTTTGCCATATAACTAATTAAGCCAATTAAAAATACAATAACAATAATCCTTTATTAATGCCTTGCGCTACGGTCAAGGTCTGTAAGACACAACACAAGGTGGATTATTGCTTTTGTAAAACGGTTGCTTTATGATAAATCCATGTTGAATAAAGCTTTAATTATAATAATTAAAATAAAAGCATGGTTTATTAGTCTGAATAGGCTGTTTACAGTTGCCAATCAGTGTAGCAAATCAACCAAACAGAGTTACATACAGTGTTCAAACGTTTGGGGATTTTTAAAGTCTCTTCTGCTCACCAAGGTTACATTTATGATCAAAAATACAGTAAAATATTGTGAAATATTATTACAATTTAAAATAACTGTTTTCTATGTGAATATATAGTTGTGTAATTTATACCCTGTGATCAAAGTGTCACATGATCCTTCAGAAATCATCCTAATATGATTTGATGCTCAAGAAACATTTCTGATCATTATCAGTGTTGAAAACAGTTGTGCTGCTTCACATGTTTGTGGAAACCACGATAGTTTTTTCCCCTCAGAATTCTTTGATGAATAGAAATTTCAAAAGAACAGCATTTGAAACAGAAATATTTTGTATCATTATAAACATATCTACTGTCACTTTTGATCAATTTAATGCATCCTTAATGAATAAAAGTATTAATTTCTTTTAGGGTGGACGTGTGAATAGTTATTTCTGGATTTATTTTAGGCATTTTAACACTCACAAAGTTGTTTGTAATCATGCACATACAGTATAAGGTTGTGTGAAAAAAAGTACAATAAAAAAAGTCAAACAACTATAATAGATTCTTTATTTTGTCCATTTTTAACAACCACCCAACAAACCAAAAACAGAACGGAGTGAAGTATCACCTGTGGCACAGCAGATAAAACATCCGAACAGACCTTTTCATCATACCGTGAACAACAATCACTTCAAATGAAACTTCTACTGACTAAGAAATACGTAGGTAGTGAAGGGTGCTGGCATATTCTCAACATCTACTAGAATATCTCAGTATAAAGAAGAATGGAAAACTAAAACAGAAAAGAAACCATAATTTTGAAAGCAGTTTTCATATTAGAAAAACGATCCTTACTTTATATTTAAGATAACCTAACAATAACATGATCAGGAATTATATCAGATGAATAAAGTGCCTTTAGTCCACTGTAGTGTCGTCATGTACTCATCGTGTGAACAATAATCATCAGGTATATCCAGTTCACCTCAGCGCTGTAAACATGAAGGCCGTTGTGGCGAAGTACCATGTTTCCACATTCAAACAAATCAAGGCATGCGTTTCATGAATAAATACAATCAATCAAAAGTTAAGCCACATGGAAAGAATTCCTCACACTGGAGCACAAAACCTGTGGAAAACCGACCCACTTCCTTTTAATCCATTAGGGATTATTTTAGAACAATGTGGAAAGGTGAACAATTCTGTAACATCATCCGATTCACTTACATTGTAAAGCATGAAACTCAGAGAAGGAATGTTGGGTTGATGGACCCAAATTTAGTAAAACATTTAGCACATATACATGTTCAGTAACCTCAATTCAACACTTGCACTAAAACTTTCATTTGTTGCGGTCACTCTTGTGCGTTTAGTGGTTAAGGCTCTGGAGCTTTGGGAGGCTAGATTAAGTCATAGATCCTCTAGAAATCTAAATTATACTTTTACCTACATGAAACAAACTTCTGGAATGGTTTTGCTGTACATATATAAAGCCTAATACTGTCTCAGTGCAATTCAGCCCCAGATTAAACAGGTGAGGGATGAGGAATCAATGCTAAGATCAATACTCAGATGTACTCTGGAAACTTTAAAGTGAGTTTTATATATTTATTGTAATTTCATGGTTCTGGGAGGATGTTGAGAGTAACTCACTTAAAATATGTGCATTTACTTTTTAATAAAGAATTTGGATTCCAGTAATTCACATGATAAAACAGACGTCATGTAGACGCAGAACTCCAAGCTGAGCATTTGATATTTAATGAATGCAAAAATTATATAAGCAACAAAATGAAATGTGTACAGTGAAGGGCTGGGCGATATACTGAATGATCATTTCTAGTTTGTCCTACAGAAATTGTAATCGGACATGTTTCACGATCTATTCGTGAGAGCATTACAGAGATGTTTTAATAGCATCGGATTTAAGCTTCAGCTGGAAGAACATTAGTGAGTGAGTGGATACAAGTTATGAAAAATAATGAAAAGGGTTTCAAGTAAACACTTAAGAAGGCAGTGGCCTCAAGATAAATCTTTATATCTTTTACATGTTATTTAAAACTTTAAAATTGAAAACAAAAGTAGTACTTCAAAGTACTTTTCCTCAAGCACTGGATCGCTGAGTAAAACGATTAATCGGTTAATTGGGGACGGGGTTTTGTGTGTCATGACGATAATGAAACTATATGCTATTTTAATTAATACATACTGTTGATGAAACTGTGACGAGAAAATAACTTCTTGTTATTATTAATAATGCACCAATGTTTTAAATAAGAAACCTCTAAATGACTAAAATTGTTTCAAATAACTCAATCAATGTCATTGACTATGAAGTCAATGAACAACGGGAAACTGAAGCGCCTTGCTATAGCGGGTACAGACTCAAACAAAAGCATTTTATTATGAGATTATTAAGATATTTACAACATAAAAGTAATATTACAACTTACATTTGCACAAAAGCATGCGAATGCACACGTGAACTTGACCGTGCTCAAAACGTGTAACGATCTGGTTGTGGAAGCGCTCTCCCGTAACAACAACACGCTGGAACACGGGCATTGAAAGCACAAAGAGTTCACAACATTCGACACTGTTCTCGTAATGTTATGTGTATGGCAGACTGGCGCTGCACATCTTGCACTTTACTGTATTCTCATTATGAAATATATTTATATATTTTTTATAGTCACGGCAATCATCGTGGTCACAATCTTATTTTGAAGAAATACAAGAAATTGCTTTTAATTGTTTGAGTTCTATTCTATGCTGATTTGTTTATCAGTACATTGATTTTTTTTTAACTGTTCCTGCCCTTTAAAGATGCAGTGTGTAAATTTTAGCGGCATCTAGTGGTGAGATTGCAAACTGCTCACCCCTCCCCTTCGAAGCAAAATAGAGAAGCTATGGTGGCCGTCTGGCCGACACAAGACAAAGATGTCGTCGTCTGAGACAGCAGACGTTAGCCAGTCAAGCAATGAGGTTTCTTCTTACTTCTAACACCGTGTCCTAACTACACGCGACGTGACGCCACACAATAAAAGGTATCTTTTCCATGTTAATGTGAGTTTTTGTCCTAACCATCCGCGATGGCGACACATGATGATTCTATTTTAGAAACAGTTTCTATTTCTCAGTGACGTCGCGGCTGGAACAACAACACAAAATATCAGGCACTGTTTATGTGCTTTATTTAATGTTAAAAGCGTCTAACGTGAGTTTGAATATCATTCTTTGTTCAGCTTTTTAGCTGTAATGAAACCAACACTGGCTAATTCACCTCAGATCTTGAAAATAAATAAATGGGCACAAGAACGTTCAAACTGTCAACTCAATGTGAACAAACAAGTGTATTCTATGACAAAGATTGTTTCAGTCACTCAGTATATACTTTAAATAATGTTTAAATGGTGTAATATTTATGAATTTTACCCATTTCATTGTGTCTGCAGTGCTCTTGCCAAGAGAGCCCGCAAACACTCTTCTGATTGGCTGTGGTTTTTGATTGATTTTATCACTTCTCATTGTCGCGTCGTGTCTAGTGTGGACAGTCAAATTGCTTGTCGCTGGAATCTTATCGCATCGCATGTAGTTTTCATGTGCTTCTAAACCAGACAACTACTGCTACTACTACTTCTTTGCGCATATTCAATGTAGTGACAATGCAAGCTGCCTCTAAAACCACGAGCGATTTAGAAGAACAACAACAGAGTGACTAAACTCACTCTGTAGAGTGTTTGTCCATTTAGGGCTGCTGTAGAAACATGCCGGCGCAAAATGAAGACTTGACATGGAGAGGAGACCCGCGGTGTATGAGATAGAAAAGGCTCATTCTACGGTAATAAAAACATAACAGTTCATTATGTAAGGTCTTTATACATCACCGAAAACATAGTTATGTTTCAAATATGTATATATTATTGCATTTCTGTCAATAGATCCTCCCAAATTTTACATTGCACCTTTAAGTTAAGTTTGTCTGTTTATTTTTTTATTACATAGGTGCAGCTGAATGAGTAAATATAATTAGGGGCCAAGCATCGAAGGTGTGTAGGCATCTCTTGTAATTGTTGGCGTGTCCACTCAAGTCTATGGCAGCCCATAGACCCGTATGGTAAAAAGTTGAGAAACACTGATAGAAGACAGTCTGATGTGTCACCATAGCAAATTTGGAGTCCCTCTAGCTCCACCGCCTGACCAAAGTTAAACTCACGTTTATGTTAATAACTTTTAAAATGTAAGGGAAAGAAAAAAGAAACAAAAAGTTTGTTTAGAAATAAAATTCTTTTTTCCTCTGATTCCGTTCCTCAAGCTGATTCAACTGCACCAAGCCAATTAGATTTTTATTGTTTTTAGTTTTAGAAAAGTAAACCTACTTTTTCCTACAATTTACATTTATGAAAATTGAATCAGATTATCTTCAGACCGTGTCGACAAAAAGTTGTGGTTTATGAAAAGCATGCTAACAAATTTTACGTAGCTCTTGCGAAAACAGAAATAAGGCTGTATCTCCTCAACATTTTATCATATTCAAACCAAACTTTGGTCCATGTCAACACAAGCATGACTTGAGGTAACATGCTGCATTTCGACGCATCGCCACCTACTGGTCCGGATATATGAAAAATGACTATTTTTGCTTACAACTTCTAAACGGTTTGTCCAAAAATCATTTAAGTGGTCTTGTTAGATTCGGGGATGGCCATTTTGGGTGTCAGCCATTTTGAATTTTGTCATAAAATGCTGTATTTTATGAATGCATTAGCGTATCATTATGAAACTCAGTATGTGTCTTTGGCACGTGTCCTGACAGTACTCAAAGTCAAAAGTTATAATGAAATTTACAAAAATGCTAATAACTTTTGAATAAATTAGCCTATTTTAATGGTCTTAACAGATTCCTTGGGTCATGCCGAGAATATAGATTCCAATTTTCCCAAAAACTTCCTGTCTGTCATTTTCATTTTCTTTCAAAACCTACTTTTTGAACTCCTTTCTAGACCGTTTGTCCGATTTTCACCAAAATTTAATCGTATCATCTTCAGACTGTGCCGGCCATAATTATGGATTTCGTGTTGACAGACGAAACCGTTTTCATATATATATCATAGCAACAAAGTTGTTATGTTAATTTAGTTTAAAACAGTGTAGAATCATGCCTGATTTTTTACTGCATTTTAGTGTGAACATTTTGATGCACAATTGACTACAATGACTTTTTGGTTAAAAGTGACCGACTGAAAAAACTTCAAAGTAAATGTATATACATTAAGTAGAATGTAGAATAACTTCAAAAGGCTTATAATATATATATTTTTTAGTAGCTATATCGCCCAGCCCTAGCAGTGAGTGTATGTTATATGCTGTAATATCTGACAGCATTGCCAGTTGTCAGAAAATGTGTTAAAAAAAAAAAAATAATAATTAAACTTCCTTATTCCAAAAGAATATGTTTATATAATTCAATCTCTTGCATTTGGTATTGAGTTAGAATATGACAAAGTCTCAGAAGAGCATGGTGATGCATATCAAGGATGTTGATTTCATTTGAAACATTATCTAAAAATCTGACTTGTTCAACCACTTACTAACACTATTTACATTTCTTACAAGTACGTAGAGTTTAGAAACATTTTGGCACTGTGTTAAATGTTGTGGATTTAAGTCAGTCATTACTACATTTTTTTCATACAAAAATACCTATAAGTACATACGGGTTGAACTTCATGACACTGTTCATAAGAAACAAATGAACATTACTTTTAAGGGAAGATTGCAAATGATGCATCTCCACCGATACTAACATATTGCACAAACGATGAACAGTCCAAAAGCACAAATGGTGTGTTAAAAATCTGATTTTTTTCTTTTGTAATTAATCTCATTAGAGAAAATCTGAATATTACCCTGCTGTGTACCACATCAAATAATGCACATCTGTGAGAAAATATATTCGCTTCTCATTTAAATTTTGAGCCACAATCATTGTTAAAATTAGAGGACGGGCAGTGTCCAAAAGATTTCCATTTTGATACTCGTACAAAAATAGCTTAAAAGACCTCCAATTTACCATGACTATAAGGGTTGTTTTTGACTTTTAGGACACAGTCAAGTCACTTCTGTGCCAGTAGAACATATTATGTGTCATATTTTTTATGCAATTCTGATTGATGCTGCTATTGGTGCAGAAATTCACCATCTGATTTAAAAATTAGTGTTTGAAGCAGCTGCAGCCAGCAGAGGGCTCTGGTGCGCAAACATTCACCCGCAGCAGACACTCGTCCACAGGAGTCCATGATGGTATGAAACAGAATATGACAGATCTGCTGTGGATGAAGAGACTTTTCTTTATGTTTAGTGAAGCCTTGTGTCACCTGCGGCTCATTGACCCCAGCAGTGAATCGGGAGCCGCTCTACAGCAGTCTGCAGCTACCGAAGGGGTTTTTTGTTTTCTTCGTCCTCTGCTTGTTTGGTCGCAGATTTATGACCTCACGGCCATTCAAATCACTGGCATTCTGGTTCGGATGAGAGCCACCGGTAGTGTTAAAAACGCCTGGAAAAAAGCAAGAGAAAAAAATATTATTAAAAATATAAATATTATAATTTTAAAAAATTGTTTTCTATGTGAATATATATATATATATATAATATTATAATTCATTTCTGTGATCAAAGCTGAATTTTCAGCATCATTACTCCAGTCTTCAGCGTCACATGATCCTTCAGAAATCATTCTAATATGATGATTTCAAAAGAACAGCATTTATTTGAAATAGAAATCTTTTGTAGCATTATAAATGTCTTTACTGACACTTTTGATCAATTAAATGCATCCTTGCTAGGAGTATTTAACAGTGCTGTATATAAAGTAAAGTCTCTTACCTATTTTATTGCTTGATGTGTGAACAACCTCAGTCTCCTCTGCTGACTGTTGCTTGAGTCGCTGCAGGTATTTGTCAGCTAGATACTTAAAAACTACAACAAATAAAATGTGTTACTTTACAGTAAAGCACAATCAGTTTTTCAAACTGAAACGCTGTATCTCTCACCTTCATTGACGTTGAGATCTTCCTTCACCGATGTCCGATAGAATCTCAACTTCAGCCTCTTAGCAAGACCTTCAGCCTCTTCACTAAAGCAACAAAACAAAGGTTTTTCACATCAATCCCTAGAAGGAATGCATTAAAGTGCATTACTGAACTCTGATTCTTACTTCTTGATAACCGTGTCGTCCAGCAGATCGATTTTGTTCTGCACCAGGACGGTGGGAATGTCGCCCACCTCCATCTCCACCTTCTCCCTCCAGCTGCTGATGGCCTCAAACGAGTCTCTGTCGGTGGTGGAGAACACCAGCACACAGGCCTGCGCCCCTGCAGGACCGATCACACGTCAATGCCTCTCATCTTACAGTAAAACACAAGCCTACACCTGAAGAGAAACATCCCAGCGTTCGCACCTCTGTAATAGGCCTTAGTGATGGCATCAAACTCCTCCTGTCCGGCTGTGTCCCACAACATCAATCTGACATCCTCGCCGTTAACTCTGGAACACATGCAGACAATCTCAAAATCCATATATGCATAGGTCTTGAAAATATCATTAAAACACAACAGTTACATCAAATATTTGGGTGAAGCAAAAAAAATAAAAAATGTTGGGGCAGCCTCTCACAGCTGCTATTCAGACCAGTGGCCGGTTGCATAAACTGCTTAGGACTATGTTAGTCAATTTTCTTTCTTCGAGACCGGTCATAACTTTTTAAATCAGTTACATAAAGTAGATTGGTCTAGTTTGAATACAAAAAGAAAGACTGATTAGCCCTAAGTAATTGCTTGTTGGTCAGACTAGTTAAGACACAGTCTTAAGTTAGCGGTAATGTTTACGAAGCCGGCCCCTGCTTTTGCTCTCAGTTTGACTAAACGTTGAAACCGATGAAGCCACTGACAGCTCATCTGTTCCTCATTTCGTTTTATGTGTATAACCAGTAAACCACACAGATTTTCTCTGGCATTCCCTGAGGATGACACACTTCACGTTATAATATCTGGAAATAGACCGTCATCCAGGAAATACAGGTTTGTGTCGGCTACTGCAAAAGAAGCAAGAGGATCTTCTTTTCCCGAGGGGTTGCCTGAGCGTCACAGCGTGTTATTTGTCATATCCTATATTTAAATACAAACAGGAAACTTGATTGCTCGGAAGTGTTAAATCATCTCTCTTGGGTCAAGTGTGAGCCATAATTACTGGCATTTATTCCTGTTCATGTGAACAGTTCAGGCTGTGATTGAGTGGCATGTACAGTATACATATGAGTGGACTACTGAACATTCTGTGTATATATGTTGCCTACTAATTTCTAAAAATCAGCATATGAATTACAGATGGGCAGTACTGCCAGAACATTACATTATATTATATGATAATTCTATATATTGTGAGCTATCCAGTCAGAATTGCGAGACAAACTAACTTGTGAGAAAAAAGTAAGTTGTGAGATATAAACAACTATGAGAAAAAAGTCTGAATTGTGAAATACAAACAACTGCAAGAAGTCAAAATTGCAAGATATAAACTGCGAGAAAAAAGTCAGAATTGCAAGATATAAACAACTGCGAGAAAAAGTCAGAATTGCAAAATATAAACTGCAAGAAATAGAATTGTGAAATAAAAACAACTATGAGAAAAGTCAAAATTACGAGATATAAAAACTGTGAGAAAAAAGTCAGAATTACAAAATATAAACAACTGCAAGAAAAGTCAAAATTACGAGATATAAACAAATCAGAGAAAAAAGTCAGAACTACGAGATATAAACTCAACTGTGAGAAAAAAGTCAGAACTACGAGATATAAACTCAACTGTGAGAAAAAAGTCAGAACTACGAGATATAAACTCAACTGTGAGAAAAAAAGTCAGAATTGCAAAATATAAGCAACTGCAAGAAAAGTCAAAATTACGAGATATAAACTCAACTGTGAGAAAAAAAGTCAGAACTGTGAAATAAAAACAACTGCGAGAAAAGTCAAAATTATGATATAAACAACTGTGAGAAAAAAGTCAGAACTACGAGATATAAACTCAACTGTGAGAAAAAAGTCAGAATTGTGAGATATAAACTGCAAGAAATAGAATTGTGAAATAAAAACAACTATGAGAAAAGTCAAAATTACGAGGTATAAAAACTGTGAGAAAAAAGTCAGAACTACGAGATATAAACTCAACTGTGAGAAAAAAGTCAGAACTACGAGATATAAACTCAACTGCGAGAAAAAAGTCAGAACTACGAGATATAAACTCAACTGTGAGAAAAAAAGTCAGAACTGTGAAATAAAAACAACTGCGAGAAAAGTCAAAATTATGATATAAACAACTGCGAGAAAAAAGTCAGAATTGTGAGATATAAACTCAACTGCAAGAAAAAAGTCAGAACTCCGAGATATAAACTCAACTGTGAGAAAAAAGTCAGAACTGTGAAATAAAAACAACAAGAAAAGTCAAAATTATGATATAAACAACTGCGAGAAAAGTCTGAATTGTGAGACAAACTTATGCAATTGCGAGAAAAGAGTAAAAATTCTAAAATTTGAGTCTCAGCCATAATGTTTTTTTATACCTATGGAAGTATAGTGTGCAAGCAGAACATTTCTGGTCTGAGATTTATCTTGAAGGTAGGATAGGCAATTTCGGAGAGGCTAGCAATAGCAAGCTAGCTTTGAAAGCATAAGATCCCACCCTCCCTTCAGATCATCTCCAAAGCCACGCCTCCTTCAAAACACATGAACGCTCAAAGCCAGAGCAGTGTCTGCAAAGCGTTATGAGAGACAGCGTTAAATTACTGGACTAAATGCAATAATTGGGCAAACATTTTTTTTGCTCCCGAGATAGGGCTGCAATACATCTTTATAGCACAGATATTGTGATGTGCACATCCGTGATAGTCACTTCGCAGGATATGCAATGTCAAGTATAGGGATTGTAGTTGATCCGTACAGTTGAGGCACCACAGTTCGAAACGCATGTAATTCTCAGATTAATTGCAAAATTTAACCATCATAGAGCGAAAGTTAATCATTTATCATTTGTGTTTTAGGTCCTTTCAGTTTAAACATTCAAGCGATTTTAAAATCACAAAATCATTTTGTACTCTGTTCTCTTCCACGTCTATCTGCTTGAACGGACACACGCAAAATTATGTCAAATAATTATCAGATAAATAATATCTAGCCTTGAGTATGCTCGCAAATATAGCTGCTTATGGCTTTAAGAACAAACAAACAGTTGCAAAAGAAAAAGGATGCGTATCATTATATTGGATCCGTGCATTCAGTCTTAAAGTGACAGTAGCCTAATATTCCTGCTGCTGTCTGTGTCATTAATTTTAATCAAACAACAAAATACAATAAGAAAAAGAGAAAATCACTTTTGTAGCTTTTACAAAGATTAATTGTACTTAATACAGTGAAGACTATGCAGTGTTATTTTACAATTAATTATTTAATTTCTGTACTTGAATAATGTTAGACTTACCTGAAAAAGAAAGCACTGTATTTCATTTGTATCTTTGTTATATTGTATTTATCTATGCTTGTAATTTATTATTTTCTATGCAGATTCACTCCCCTACAAATTCACACCTAGAATTATTCATTCTTTCCAAATACAGCTATTCAAGTCATCTGGTGATTTTTTTTTTTTTTTTTTTTTTTCATATTGCAAAATATAATTGAGATAGAACTAAATCTCACAATGTCAGTTTTTTTCCAATATTGTGCAGCCCTATCCTGAGACTTCCACAGAAGATATTTGTACATTTTTAAATATTTAGACCACTTCTATTATTGATTGCTATCAGGATGTGAAGAGAGTTCCAACCAGCATAACAAAAAGTGTTTATAAAAAGAATTGCCTAGACAAGCGAGGAAGTGTGAGAGAGCCGATTTAAAGTGTGCTGTAAAACACTTTCAGATTACACTGGTTACAGAGCTATGGCTAGAAGAAATCTGGAGAAAAGCCTATTTTATTCATGTTCTTAAAAACCTACAATGGTCCATTTGAGATGGATTAACTCAAACTGGATTATGTAACATATGATAATGCCTATTAATGTATTATCTAGTAAATTAAACAAATAAAATACTTAAATATTCAGACCTTGTTGGGTGCAAATCAAATGATCAGATTATTCATAACAATGGAATAAGTCAGTGCAAAAACAGCTTCATAGTATGTGAATCTCCGATTAAAAGCAAAACTCAAAGGCTTGGCTTGTTTGTCCCTCTCTGTATTTTCACACTGTTATGATTTTCTTTGTAACTCTCACATGTAAATAATGTAGAGCAGTTCTGTACACTAAACATATCTACTGTGTTATATACAGTCAGTATATATACACAGTATGCTCTTCCCCCTAATAGCCATAGATGGCTAATCAAATTAAAAATTAGGCTCTTTTTGCTTGTGTGCACAGTCTTCACAGCACAGACAAGCGCGTCAATCGATCGCTTAATGCAGAGGTTCTATTTTTCCGGTAAAAATCACAAAACAAATGCACACAAACGTGTCCCTGCTCTTCATATACAAACATTGATGGACATCTTTAATGAGGGGGGGAAAAAAAAACTATGTGAGGGCAGATTAGAACATGCAACCTTTGATACTGTTAACAAAATTTCTACCACTAGACCACTAGGAAATTTAATGTTTATAGCGGATCTATATATTTATTCACTAAATTGAAGAATTTTGTGACTAACAATATATTGTATTAGGAAACTAATCACATTAAACATGAGTTCTCAATGTACTGTTGAAATTGATTTCTGGACATCATAATGTTATTTTTTTTCTACAATTGTTATTGTACATATCTTATATAGCATTGTATTAGCAGCAATTTTTATTCACTGTTTTGTTTCTTCATGCTTTTTTTAAAAAAAAAAAAATGTTCAAGACATGGTTACGGCCTTGGTATACAGTATACAGCATCTGGTTCATTTTGTAAATCTGTAAAAGGAAGGTCAAGGTGAATGCTTTGCATTGTGAGATACATATCCCATGTGATATATTCTGCTTCTATACTACACGTTCTGGCAGATGCAGTAGATCACTGGGGTTTTCCATGTTTACATACAGCAAAAATAATTTGCATTAGTAATGATAGTATGCTATTCCAAATGTCTTTTTGGATTATTCCATTTCTGAAGAAATGGGATTCTTCCATGTAAAAGAGTTAAAAATGGCATTTTAAAAAACTGCACAACAAAGAATTGTAGCCAGCCTTAAATGGGCACTTCACCGCTGGAAAAATGGGTTTTTTAATAAAACTTGACTATACTGTAGGAAGGCAGGGAAAAAATTGAAATCTGTGCTACCTGACTACAGAAAACAAAGAAAAAGACTGTTGTCTTCCCTTTTGCTAAATAGGTAGGAAAACTTCAATACCCACAATGGCATGTTGCCATCCAAAGCCACGCCCACCAGTCTCCTACTGATACACTTACCAGAGACAGATACAGCCTTGCTTTAGTAGGAAATACTTCTTAGAAAACTTTTAGTCATAATGATGTTGACTTGTAATGAATTCAAAGAGTAAATGTTTAGCAGGAGCGCGTTACTTTCGGTTTCACTGAAGGTATCGATATCGATATTTCATGCTGTGAATATCACGGTTATTGTCAATAACCGTTCTGTTGTTACAATAACTGTTCTGTTAATAACCCTTCTGCATGCAGAAGTATAATCTGTAGTTTTCACAGAAGCCCTGGAGCTGTCAAAAGAATTATGCTGACAAATAAACGTAACTTTCTCAGTCCAGGTAAGACGGACAACTAGTAAACATTGTTCATTTACATATACTACCAGTACTGACACTGTAACAATATAAAGTAGGGCTGCATGATATATCGCATGACACAAAAAATAACACTGAACTTACGATGAACGTGATTATCGCTTAAACGTGTTTTTTATGCGCAGCTTGTCAATGAAGTATGGCTCCAAATGCTAATCCATCTGAAAGCACTGCGAGTTTGCGTCGCTTATAATGTACATTTGAAAAAGCAACACGCGTCAAACTTCTTTTCAGACACGAGAAGCATTTATTAACATCTTGTCCAACAAAAGATAACATTTAATAACATGTTTTTACTCCAAACTCACTTCATAACGACAGTTGAGCGTCTTTCTGTGAGATGATCTGGCTTCTTACACAGAATAAGGCCGTCGTGTGTTTATTAGTCATGTTTAATTAACCAAAACTGTTTCAGTCTTCTGTTTATTCAGCTACCGCGATATGATGCGTGTTATCTTCTTCTGCTGCAGGGCATATTTTGAGTTTCTGCGCAAGAGCGCCCTCTGGCTTTCAGATGGAGAAGCACTTACTACTGATCACAGAGCCGTACAGCTCTGACAAGCCACGCATTAAATAATCGCAGCCTTTGCCATTTCGCGTGCGATTTTATCGCGATAAATCGTGCAGCCCTAATATAAAGTGGGTTGAAAATAGGCGAAGTTACGCTGTAATGTGGTACATCTGCAAATGACTGCCGAGCAATAGTGTTTAAACACAGAAACCAAAAGCTGTGCATGAGAACTCATAAAAGCATTTCAAAGCAACCATGACTGAAGCGTAAAAGCATGCTTACATTATCTGTCTTTCCAGAAAGTCGACCCCAATGGTCTTTTTGTAGTCCTTGGTGAAGATGCCCTTGCAGTATCTCTGAATCATACTGGACTTCCCGACCGCTCCGTTCCCCACCACCACCACCTTGATGGCCACTTCCATGTCCTCCTCCAGCATGGCTGGATCTGTGTGGGCTTTCACTTCACTTCGACCCGGCTCACTACTGCTGCTGCTGTAGGATCTTCTTAACTCTAGCCTGTTTTAGGAAACAGTTATAATCCCACACATCAGGTGTTACTTAAAGATACTTTTGCTGACAAGATGCAAAACACATTATAATATAAACCAAAAAAGTAGAAGTAATCGTCAATTCCTGCATCATGACTAGATGGTCATTACGTGTTAGTCTCTGAGTATTTTGGGTCAGCCGTGGCACACTTTCCATTGAGTAAGCCTGCTGTCGGTCTGGGCAGGGTTTCCCACATCATGATGTTTCTTGCATGGTCAATTTATTTATTTATTTGAACCATTAAGATTATTTTTACTGTGATGGCACAAATCAGATTTTGCCCCCAAATTCAACTGGCTGTAATGCATCTAATCTGGACTTTTAATTTTGAGAATTTCTATTATTCTCAGTGGTGAATGTGATTAAGAAAATGCAAAGATTTATTACTGAAATCAGCATAAACTGAAGGAAGTACAACAAATATCACCATAATTTAGAAATACAGTAAAGTCCAAAAGCTTGGAACCGCTAAGATTTTTAATGTTTTTAAAAGAAGTTTCGTCTGCTCACCAAGGCTACATTTATTTAATTAAAAATACAGTAATAAAACAGTAATATTGTGAAATATTATTACAATTTAAAATAACTGTTTACTATTTGAATATATTTCACAAAGTAATTTATTCCTGTGATCAAAGCTGAATTTTCAGCATCGTTACTCCAGTCTTCAGTGTCACATGATCCTTCAGAAATCATTCTAATATGCTGATCTGCTGCTCAAGAACACAATGACAAGAACACTAAAAAAAAAAAGTGTTAAACAAACTACAAACATGGCAGCTATGCGAGTCTGATGTTAAGTAGAGAGGTTTAGATTAAGGGGTTTGAGTAATTAATCAGAATCTAACCTGACAAAAATATATTTATTCAATGTTATCCACATTATATTTCATCTGCAATTGTGAACCTTTAAATGCATCATTATGTCAAAGTGGTGTATGTCTCAAAGCTTGTCTACTCTTCTGCCACACACTCAAGTAGGTGAATTGGGATGCACACAATAGTTTTGCACCAGGAGTCTTGAACGTGAACGCAAAAATGCAATCCAAGAATGCTGGATAGATAGCAGCGAGACACTACCGCTTACATATCAGGTTACGTTAGCGAGGCCTCCCACGTTTCTCTGGGTAACTAAATACAGCAGCCGACCTGACACAACAATAACCATATCCTGAGTCTCTACATCATCTCCACAGGATATTCTTTCATAAAAGACACTCGCAAAATAATGCTGCCCTTACATGGCACAACTCAGATTAAAATATATCCATCTAAGTTTGTGTGTATATATTAATTTTATTTATGTTCTAATGTTTATATGTTTAATTGAACTTTTTATACTTCAGAATACAATACATTTATAGAACAATTCAATATAAACTAAATTATTTTTCAATGTGTTTTAAACACATTTGACAGACAAGATTAGATTTCCTTCCTTTGGTTTGGTTTGGTTTTCAGAACAAAGGATGAATCTCAGCGTTGTTTCCTGACAGGTGTTTATGAGGTCTGGCTGTCTGAAGGACTGTGTTACTGTTATGGCACTGGAGATCCACGTAACCAAGGAAGTCTGCATGATATACAAAGCGCTCTCACTCAGCGTGGCTGTATATGGCAGGTGGGAAAACACACTGAACCCTAAAATAAACTACGACTCTCTATAGCACCAAAACTTCAAGGGATCCATCTGTTTAAAGCAGCTGTTAGTGGACAAATTACAAACATCACTGAACGTCTTGAACAGGATTTCATGTGTTGCAGTTAGTCAAGAGATCTATACAGTACTTTGCTTATTACACTAATAAAAAAGTGCCAAAAACACTGAAGGAAATGTATCCATAACCATGTTTTTACCATGGTATGCTACTCAAATTCACTTCAAAGAATTGCAAGGAAAACCTAAACAAATTAGGTTTAGCTGCTTGTAATTATGCATAATGTACTGTTATTACTATAGCAAGCACATGGAACGTGTAATAAGTACACTGTAAGATAAAGAACTGCAGTGGAACGTTCTCAGAACTTTAACTAAAGTTCTAGCAGATCTTGCAAGCGAACGTTCTTTAAGTGACGTTAATAGAACGTTCGTTCAATGTTGTGTGTTCTTTAATCATTTTGAATAATGTATTTTTATACGTCATTCACGAAACGTTTTTTTTTTTTCCTGAAATATTTTAGTTGGTTGAAATTTTTTTTTCAAATATTTCAGAGAACATTCTGAAGTAACATCCCCATAATGTTTGCAGAATGAACAAATGGAATGTTCCCTTAACATTCGCATAACCAAAAAAAAAAAAAAACCTCTAAGAAAACAGAACGTTTCGAACGTTCAGAGAACTAACGTGTTCGTAACTTAATGGGAACGTTAGCAAAATTTTTAGAACATGCATGTGTTCATTGGGATGTTACATTGATGTATCAGATAGTAACGGCATGCTACTTTGTTACAGTTGTGCTGCACGATTAACATGTTCACGCGTGATATATTTGTATTTGGAAGAGACTTAAAATAATTCCATGGCACATTTTATTAGTGAGAAAGAGATCGCGCCGTCTTACCTGCATTCGTGTTACCAGGTTACATTGTTTCGTCTTTGAAGATGCGACACGAGAATAACGATACACACGAGATTTCCAGAAGGATCCAAACACGCAGCTCTAGTGATTTATGAACAAACACATCTGCTGGATGTAAATATAACACAGCAGCAGCTGCATGAAGAGAGCTTTTTAAGTCCGCTCAGTTTATCAAAGGAGTGGCCTCCTCCTCTACTGCTATCTCTCTCATACACAGACAAACAATCCCGCTTGAGCCTGGATGATCAATGTCAAACGAGCTCTGAGGAAGCAAATATTAGCAGATAAAGATGAGAACAGATACAGAAGAGCGTCTTAGCGTGGTTTACAGTCATGCACGACTCTGTGTGTCTCATCTGTTGACCGCGGCAGCAGTAATGTGAAGCGGGAGACCACTCTGATTTCGGTCTGTCGCCCACCGAAAAGACCCTTTTCAAAATAAAAGCCTGGCTTTATTTATACATTTATTTAATTGTGTTTAGTCACCATGAAAACAAAATGGAAAATTCTTGATTTTTTATAATCTAATATCGCAGTATTTATTATAAACGATTTATCCGTGCTCATTTTTTTTTAAATGTATGTGTCCCTTACCTGTCTTTAATCAAAATTTGGGAAAAAAAAGAGGAAAAAAAACTTTCCCTCTTTGTTGCTGCAAGATCTCTTCTCTTCTCTGGGGCCTGTACCATGAAGCTGGATTAGCTGGCTAGCCAGGTAAGTTTCAGATTAGTTCGCACCAATCCTGGGTTTTAGGTACCATGAAAGTGACTTGGCTTTTAGTGGTGTTCATCGCCATGGTAACTTACGCTCCACGGCTAACCTGCTCCGGGGCAGGTTATGTTCAGGGTTAGAGATCTCAAATTGAAATTGGACCAATCAGGTGTAAGCTAAGTGACACTGACACGCCCAATGCAATAAAGTCATTCCCCCAGTTTCTCTTCCTCCAAATCAAAGGTCATTATATAGTAAAAACAAATATTTAATGATGCAATTGTCTAGTTTTAATGATAATATAATTTATATATGATTTGTATATGATCTATATTTTTATTAATCCATTACACACATGAACGTTTAGTTTAACAGTTTTTATTAAGCACTTAGTTTCAATGAATATTAATATATATAGATCATATGTAGGCTAATATAAATAAGGTGTAATATACTATTTAAATATGACTACATGTGAGCTTGTATATTTAAATCTATTGCTATATATTATTAACCATATAAACTAACTTCACAACTTTCACTTGGACTGATAGAGAAAGATCATTTATTTTATTTGTCCTCTTTCACAGACAAGTATTTTCCATTAGTGTTAATGCGTTTAAATTCTTAATTTTCAGCGAATTGAATCTCGCTGGCTCTCTCGTGAGAAGGGAATCAGTTTATTTTCTGTTGCAAACTCAGGATCAAAGCCTGAGTTGACAGAGAAAGTTGATGATCAGCATCATGGTACCAACAAAGCCAGATTGGGGTGGTTTTGTTTTGTCAACTTGAAACTAATCCTATAACCCTGAGTTTGTTCATCTACCATCATGGTACAGGCCCCTGATGACGTGTTTACTTGTGCGAGGGCGGGATAAGTTTGACCAATAGCAAACCACAACCATCCAATCAATTCTCTATGGACAAGATCATGTGCCATCCTACTATTTTTATTGTTTGAGAAGCCATATGTGTCACGGAAAGAAGGACGGATGCAATAGCAAGTTAATCTCCTTATTAAGAGCTTCACACACGCAGATGGTCAGTCAAAGATGAAACACAAAAGACACAGCAGGAGAGTGGTGATGCAGGGACTGCGATGGGCGATGAGAGTGACTGGTAAGTGTCTGTGAGTCCATGCAGAGAAGTCCGTGGGTGATATCCAGAGAACGATCCAATGAAGAAACAGGAAACAGGAAACAACGACAAGAAATCCAATCCCGGGTCATCTGACCACCTGAAGGTCATTCTTGGGGAGGTCAAGGCGGTCAGAGGCGCGGCTAATTGGCTGAAATTGTGAATAAAATGCCGGTAAAAATAGGCAAACCCCAGAAACCTCTGTAGGGCCTTACGGGAATCTGGACTTGGCCAATCCACCACAGCCTTAACCTTGTCAGGATCCATGCGAACTCCCTCAGACGAGACGATGTACCCTAGGAATGAAACAGACTTTGCATGAAACTCGCATTTCTCCGCCTTGACAAAAAGCCAATTTTCTAATAGATGCTGAAGCACTCGTCTGACGTGTTGAACATGTTCCTGGAGAGACAAAGAAAATATCAATAAGTCATCCAGGTAGACATAAATGAACTGATCGACCATTTCTCTCAACACATCATTGACGAGTGCCTGAAAGATCGCTGGAGAGTTGAACAGCCCGAAGGGCATGACCAAGTATTCAAAGTGCCCTCTGGGGATGTTAAAAGCGGTCTTCCATTCATCCCCCTTCCTTATGCAAACCAAATGATAAGCGTTTCTTAAGTCCAATTTAGTGAAAACGAACGCTCCCTGCAACGTTTCTTTACCGTGATGTTGTTCAGCCCTCGGTAATCAATGCAAGGTCGCAGAGAACCATCCTTCTTCCCCACAAAAAAGAACCCCGCCCCCGCTGGAGAAGAGGAAGGGCAGATGAACTTCGCTGCCAGAGAATCAGAAATGTATTTCTCCATGGCCTCCCTCTCGGGAGCAGACAGAGAGTATAATTTGCCCTTAGGTGGAGACTTACCGGGTACTAAATCTATGGCACAGTCATAGGGACGATGCGGAGGGAAAGAAGCAGCACAGGACTTACTGAACACTTCCTTCAGGTCCAGATACTCTGCGGACATGTTAGACAAATCCACCGCCTCTTCCTGTAACACAGAAGCAGACACAGTGGGACAAGCAGACAACAGACAAGACCTGTGACATAGAGTGCTTCACTCGGTGATGGTGTGCTGCTGCCAGTCAATCCGAAGGTTGTGTTTGGTGAGCCAGGGGTGTCCGAGATCGAGGGGTGTCTGAGGTGAGTTCATGAGGAGAAACTGAATGTCTTCATTGTGATTGACAGAGGAGATGAGAGTAACATAGTCCGTGGAGTGAGAGACGCTGGGAAGATGCTGGCCATTGAGTGCGTCGACGGTGATCAAGCGGCTGAGTGGGGTGATGAGTAAACTGTTCAGTCGTGCAAAGTTGGTGTCCATGAAGTTCCCCTCAGCCTCGGAGTCGATGAGTGCCTGGCAGGTGAGTCGCCCACCTCAGTCTTACCGGGAGGAGGATGGATGGTGAGGACTTCTCGGCGGAGATCCCACCCGACTGTAGCCTCAGATTTACTACCGGGCCTGGTCTTTTACAGGGCAAGACCTGAGGAAGTGACCTGACGCTCCACAGTATAGGCATAAGCTTTGGGATCTCCGCCTTTCTCTCTCCTCCCGGGAAAGCCGAGCTCTCCCTACCTGCATGGGTTCAGGATCTAAAGAGGGACCGACCGTGTCCGCTGCACTGGCCAACCGGCCCTCCGCTCCATGAGGCTTAGCACCAGTAGACTCAGACATTCCAGCCTTTGAAGTCGAGCATCCACTCGCAACGCAAGGTCGATGAGTCCGTTGAGTGTCTAAGGAAGATCCAGGACATAGATTTCTCGATGGACACGGTCGGCCAACCCATGCAGGAACACATCCCGCTGCGCCTCCTTGTTCCATCGGCACTCCGCCGCGAGAGTGCGAAACTCAATGGATTATTCTGCGAACACTCTGTTCATCTCGGCGGCGAGTGCCTGGAACGAGGCGCAGCATGGATCCTGGTTCTCCCACATCGCCGTTCCCCACAAGGCTGCCCTCCCCGTCAGGAGCGTGAGCACATAAGCCACCTTGGATTCCTCCCTCTCGAAGGTGCGTGGCTGCAACGAGAAATGTAAGGAACATTTGTTCAAGAATGCTCTACTTTCTACAAAAGTTCAGCTCAAGTCTGAGGAACAGGGAGGCGTGGTTCCGGCCGATCCCACTGTGGGAGTGGGCAGTGGGTGCAGTGGGAGCGCGAAGCTGTTGAAGTTGCTGGGAAAGCTCGGACACCTACGTCACCAGCGCTTGAACTGCGCGTCCGGTGGAAGAAATACTCTCCTGCTGTTGGTCCATGCGGGAAATGCTGTGGTTGATGAACTCCGTCAAAGCTGCTGAGCTTGCTGCATCCATAGTTGGTCAGATCGTTCTGTCACGGAAAGAAGGACGGATGCAATAGCAAGTTAATCTCTTTATTAAGAGCTTCACACATGCAGATGGTCAGTCAAAGATAAAACACAAAAGACACAGCAGGAGAGTGGTGATGCAGGGACTGCGATGAGCGATGAGAGTCCTTGGTGAATGGTAACTGGTAAGTGTGTCCGTGAGTCCGTGCAGAGAAGTCCGTGGGTGATATCCAGAGAACGATCCAACGAAGAAACAGGAAACAGGAAACAACGACGAGAAATCCAATCCAGGGAACATACAGACACGAGCAAACATGGGAAACAAACACCAGGACTCCAAACAACGATCTGACAAACATGAGACGAAAGACAAGGCGTTAAATAGGCAGATGGTAATTGCGCACAGCTGCGACGCCCACACGAAACAATCAGGTGAAACACCCACACAACCACACAGACACCAGAAAGAGACAGTGGATTCATGAACCGTGACAATATGTGGGGTGTGGCGACCAGGGCGGGCGAGAGCCGTGAGGGAACGGCGCGAGGCCGGTGGCGCGAGTGTTAATGAGCTTCACCTGGGAGGCGCGCCTTGAGTCCCTCACGGAGGAGCTCCGGGAGCATAAAAGGAGGAGCGACTACCGTGAAGAACGAGAGAGGACCAGGCCTGGACTTTATTTTATGGTTTATTATGTTTGTGTGGCCGGCAGACGTCCGCGAGGGTCTGCCGGCATTACTTTCGTTTTGTTCTTTGTTTATTTTGAATTAAAAGTTACGTTGAATGTTCGCCGGTTCCTGCCTCCTTCTTCCCACATCTACTAACCTAGTTACAGTTGTGTTGTATTGTAAATATTTTATTCACAAAAACTAATTTCTCAAGATTTTGCCTACATTTGACATCTTTATTGCTAAGATTTTGTTGTTGTTAAAGCTTTTAAAGATAATAATGTTTCCTAAGACTTAAGATTATATTTTTTCATACTGATTGAGATATTGTTTTGTTTGTTTTTCATTTTGTTCAATGCAGTGCTGTTTGATTTTTTTTTTATATATAAAGTCTAAAACGAGAAGTTTTAAAGACAAGTGGAGCTTGAGTTTGTTGCACAGCCCTGTTTTGTTTGAACAGTGATAGCTACATCCTACGGCATACATCACGTCAGGGTGTTACTCAATTGGCGCAAGCCAACTTGCACAGTATGTGTATGGTCATCCGCTGGAAGCTAGTAATTTATAAAGTTTTAAATATGGATGTTTTTCTTACAATTTTCTAATAATTTTCATTTTTGGGTGAATTATTCCTTTAAGAAATACAGTAGTATCAACAGCTAGTTGAGATATTTTAAATTATTTATATAGAGATATCTTTTAAACTGGGATTTTGTAAAATATCAATTGATAATTGAACAGCTTTATCATTGCTTTGGCACAAAATGCATTCAATGATTACATCTCTCAAATTTCATGAATTCTTTTCTCACTCAGACACAAACAAATGCCAAAACTCTATGTACGTACAGGCCAATTTGCACATGCTTATATACTGTTTTCAAAGCTGTTAAACTTATGTTCAAAACAATAATATAATACAAAACTGAATAAGACAGCAATTTGCGACATTCCTACAGTAATATTTTAATGAAATATATTTTAAATCTTAAAATTAAATGCTATAAAATCAATTTAATTGTATCTGTATCAGTGGATGGTGTGTATACAAGTTCTTGTATTTTGGAATTACTCAAAAAATAAATAAATAAATAAATAAACAACATAAAATATTGATGAATGCTGCATCATGTCTGATTCATTCCATTAACATATATTGCAGTGAATTATAAACAGAGATGTGTCCTTATTTTACACAAGAAAACATTGTATAATGCATGTTGTTAGTGTTTTTTAGGTCATTGTTTTGTGGGTGACAAAGTGTGTTTGTCGGCTGTCAACCTTTGCTAGTGTTCTGGAAGAATGAGTTGATTTGAGACCTGAATAAAGTGTTTTGGTAGTTGTAGTGCATTTTGAATGTGAAATGAACTGCTTTGCCAAGCTGAAAGTTGGTTAGGAGAACTGTGTGAAGAGTTTTGCAAAAGTGACCTAAGTATTGAGAAATGTGTCCTAGCGTCTATGAAAAAACTGTAAAGTACATCCAAAACCAAAAACGCTTTGAGATTTACAGTATTTCACAATTGCTAAAACACATTTCTTGAAACCATCAATCATTTTCTCAAAACATTAAACACAAATCCAATCTTCAAACTAATTTCACAAAACCTCTTATGGCAAAATCAAACAAAGCTTTCAGATCATACACACATTAAACAATATATAAACACTACAGATCATTCATTAGACACTACATTAAAAAATGGAAAACACAACATCCAGAACATGAGGTTACAGAAAAAAAAAAGAGTATATTGTAACACAGTAAACACATTTTGCCATTACATAAAATGTATAGAAATCATAAGTAAGCATCACGTCTTCATGTTGGGACCGGCCTAAATCAAGTCAAGTCACCTTTATTTCAAGTGCAATTTATACTACACAGATACTAGTCTAGTATAGTATAGTCAAATCAGCTTTACAGTGATAACAGGTACGTGATGATCAGTAATGCAAAGAGGGTTCATTTTGGCTGTACAGCTCTAAAAGAAAATAGTGTCATTGTTCAGCTGAAGTCAGTTCAGTGTTGATTCACTTACATTGTAAAGACCATCAATTATTATGTAAATGACTGTAATTATTTTCCTCTATAAAGCAGTTCTGCAGAATACAGTGATGTCATCATCTAGGCTAGCTTAGTTCTCATCCTATAATGTCAGTACTGTCAGATCAATAATATTGAATATTATTGAATATTGTTGAGGACATTTTCCACATCACAGGCAATGTCGTCTGTGCCTGATCCAGCCTTGACAGCCTTGTCTCCACACCCCTTGCTCTTTCTCCTCATCATCCTCTTACACATACTCTTCCTCCTCTACTTTTCAGATTGTTTCCATCTATTGTTGGAATCATCATTCAGCACCTGTGTCACCTGTGCACTTTGAACTGACCTATATTTTATACAGTTGATTTGATCACATCATTAGAAATAAGTGTGAATAATTTTGAGTCATTGTGTTTAAAGGATGACAACTGTGTTGTAGTTGTGTTTAACTTTTTCCACATGTATTTACTATTTTGCAACACAGTGCAAAATGTGTTTTAGTGAGTAAGAATGTGTTTAGAGTTTTGCAAAAAGAGTGGATGAGATTTGCAAACAGTGTCTTAACTACCTGAACTTGTTTTTGCCTACAAAGTGACTGATTCGACAAATGGGTTTAGGCCACTGAGCATTGGGTTCAGAGGATGGTGTTTAGTGTTTTAGTGAAATACTGTAAACAAAATTTGGTATTCTAAAGAGTCAAATGCTTTATAAATATCCAAAAATATTATAATAGTGTCTTTTTTTGGAGCTGATGTCTTTTTTTCATAATTCAATTTTGTGTTTCGCCAATTATAAAATTAAGTAGTAATAGATGTCACGGTTCGCAGGTTCATCGACTCATTCTGTGTGTGTGTGTGTTACCATGTCTGATTAGTTGATCAGTGCCAGCTGGAGCTCATCAGGGTCCCTATTTAATGTCTGTGCTTTTTGCCCTATGTTGTCAGATCGTTGGTGTTCTCAGGTGGTGCGTTTCCTGGCCGTGGTTTTGTCTCTCCTGTCGTGTTCCCTTTCGATACTTCACTCTTACTGCGTATGGGGAAAAGTCTCCCTTTTTCCCCGTCACTGAAGCCTTTTTCAATAACGCAGTGTAACTGCATCGCCATTGGTTCACTCATGAGAAGTTGTTGAACAAATGACGGCACGGCATAGCTGCGCGACCTATGGCGAGAAAGCGCGCGAATATTCCCGCCGAAAGGGGCGGGGTTTAGTGCTAAAAAAGCACTCCGCGCTGAAGCCGAAAAAGCTTACCGCCTGGAAGAAGCAGCTCTCGCCGTTGAAGAGGCCCCACAGCGGACCCAGCTGAGCCGCCGGACTACGACAGCGCCGGCGCCCTCGTGGACTACTGCCCCGAGCGCCGTATTCAAGACGCCTGCCGCTACTCCCTACTCTGCCCGCCTTCCTACTCTGCCCGCCTGCGCACCTCGCATTGTTCAGCCCTCACGACTGTGGACGGCGCTGAAGAAAAGGGCTACGAGCACCCGCCGCCCCTGGATGAAGCAGTGGCAGCTCACCTCTGTCCTCCCACGGCTGTGGGCTGGAAATCTAAGAGGGCCCTTCCTTCTAAGCCCTGCAGAACTACCTCCACCCTGGCTTCGCGAGCCTACGCATCTGCAGGCCAAGCTGCCTCGGCGCTCCACACTATGGCCATCTTCCAAGTGTTTCAAGCTAAGCTTCTCCGCTCTATGGATGAGTCCGGCTTTGATGCACCCGCCTTCAGGGACCTCCGCAGCGCCACTGACCTAGCCCTGCGAGCCACGAAGGCCACAGCCCAGGCCATTGGAAGGTCCATGGCCAGCATGGTGGTTTTGGAGCGCCACTTATGGCTCAACTTGACAGAGATCAAGGACGCGGATAAGATGGCCTTTTTAGACGCCCCTGTCTCACCTTCCGGTCTCTTTGGGCCATCGGTAGAGGGTCTCACCGAGCGATTCACCGCAGCACAGAAGTCGTCTCAGGCCATGAGACACTTCTTGCCGAAACGCTCCAGCTCCACATCTGCTTCAAGCCGACCCAGGCCTGTGCTGGCTCAGCAGAGCAAGCCTGCCCCCTCTGCCTCCCAGGCAGCACCGCCAAAGGAGCAACGCCAGTGCTCTCGCTCTGCCAGACGCTCCCTCCCGAGACGCCAGGGATCCCGGCCCAAGATTGCGCTGGGCGAGGTGCTTCAAACTTCGGTGATTTCGGACAACGCTCACATTCTCCGAACCGAAGTCTTGGCGCTGCTCAGGAAAGGGGCTATAGAAATAGTCTCTCCTCCAGAGAGCGAGTCAGGCTTTTACAGCCGCTACTTTCTGGTCCCCAAGAAAGTAGTCACCGTCACAGATCTGTGCTTCTCAGCCATCTAGAATGCCTGGGACTCAGGGTCAACCTATCCAAGAGCTCGCTGCTTCCCAGCCAACGCATTTCATTCCTGGGACCATTTTTTGGATTCTGTCCGCATGACGGCAATGGTCTCGCCAGAGCGCGCTCTGGCCATTCAGCAGCTCGCGGCTTCCGTCACAAACAAAGCCTACCTTCCTCTGAAGACCTTCCAGAGGTTGTTAGGGCTGATGGCTTCCGCCTCCCCAGTTCTACAGCTCGGCCTTCTTAGGATGCGGCCTCTGCAGTACTGGCTGAAGTTTCGGGCCCCCCCCCACGCCTGGCGGCATGGCCGCTTCTGTCTCAAGGTCAATCAGGCCTGTCTATCAGCCCTGAAACCCTGGCTGAACCCCGAATGGTTCAAGCGTGGCGTACCCCTTCAGGCGGCGTCACGAAGGACGGTGCTCTCGACGGACGCTTCCAACTCGGGTTGGGGCGCTCTTTGCAAGGGCAGTCCAGCCTTCGGCTTGTGGTCACACGAGGAGAGCCATCTTCATATCAACTTTCGTCCAGCCGCTTGTGCACACTGGCGAAGCGTCTTCTGGAATGGGCTCTACCCAGGATTCTGTCGCTCAGGGCGACACACATTCCTGGGAAAACCAATCTGGGAGCAGACATGCTGTCTCGGAGCAATGTCCCCTCGGACGAGTGGACGCTCCACCCCCAGACGGTTCTCACAATATGGGAATTCTTCGGAAAGGCAGAGGTCGACGTCTTCGCCTCAGAAGACAATTCTCATTGCCCAACTTATTTCTCGAAGAAGGACGACGCGCTGGCCCACCATTGGCCCAGCACCCTTCTTTACGCATTTCCCCCGAACGCTCTGATCCCTCAGGTTATCAGACGAATCAAGGAACACAAGCACAAAGTCCTCCTGGTGGCCCCGCTCTGGAGGAGCCAGGTTTGGTCCTCAGAGCTGTTCAGGCTCTCCATGAGAGCCCCGTGGCCCATTCCTCTGAGACGGGACCTTCTCTCTCAGGCGAACAGGACAATTTGGCACCCGCAGCCAGAACTTTGGGCTCTGCACTTATTGTCCCTCGACGGGAGCCAGTTAACCTCCCCGGGGATATGTTGAACACCATCTCTCAGGCGAGAGCTCCGTCTACGAGACGTCTCTATGCCCAGAAATGGTCAATCTTTGTTGATTGGTGCTCTGCACGCAACATAGATCCATGTGACGTATCTCAGATACTGTCCTTCCTCCAAGAGCGTTTGAGTTCGGGGTGAGCCCCTTCAACGCTCAAAGTTTATGTAGCAGCCATTGCAACGTTTCACTCTCCTATCACTGGCCAGTCGGTAGGCAGAAACGGCCTAGTGGTGCGTTTCTTGAGGGGTGCTAGGCAATTGAATCCTCCTTGCCCCCTCGCTGTTCCCACCTGGGACCTATCTATGGTCCTTAGGGCTCTCAAAGGACATCCCTTTGAGCCGCTGTGCTCAGCTGACCTCAAGCCCCTGACACTTAAGACCGCTTTGCTACAAGCTTTAGCATCAGTTAAGCGTGTCGGCGATCTGCAGGCCCTCTCTGTGAGCCCTGCTTGCCTCGAATTTGGGCCCAACGACTCTAAAGTCGTATTGAAACCCAGGCGTGGCTACATCCCCAAGGTGCTCTCGACCCCGTTCAGAGCACAGGTCATCTCCCTCTCTGCGCTCCCTGTCTCGTCAGAAGAGCAAGAGCTGGAGTTGCTCTGCCCTCTTAGGGCATTGATAACTTATGTAGAGCGATCACAGCCTTTCCGGCTATCAGATCAGCTCTTTGTTTGCTTTGGCGGCCGCACCAAAGGGTCTCCGGTCTCAAAGCAACGCCTCTCGCGTTGGATTGTCGACGCAATAGCTCTTTGTTACTCCTCCATGGGCTCAGAGTGCCCTATAGGAGTTAGAGCTCACTCCACTAGGGGAATGGCCTCTTCGTGGGCCTGGTCCAGTGGAGTTTCCATCAAAGACATCTGTGAGGCGGCCGGCTGGTCCTCGCCGTCCACCTTTGTCAGATTCTACCAATTGGACGTCCCGACTTTGCAAGCTCGGGTCCTATCGGTGTGATGCAGCGGCCTCTTCGAGCCCTGCCTCTAACCGGTTGAGGAGGTATCTCCTCTTGTAGTGTAACTATGGGTTCGACAGCTTCGGCCTTCTCATTAGTTTCGTGGACCCCCTAGGCGTCCCAAACTTGTCCAGTCGTTCCCTGCCGTGGCACGGCGCGGTTGAATCGGCCACTTATATAGCACTAAACCCCGCCCCTTTCAGCAGGAATATTCGCGCACTTTCTCGCCATAGGTCGCGCAGCTATGCCGCGCCGTCATTGGTTCAACAACTTCTCATGAGTGAACCAATGGCGATGCAGTTACACTGCGTTATTGAAAAAGGCTTCAGTGACGGGGAAAAAGGGAGACTTTTCCCCATATGCAGTACTCATTCCGTATCTCAGGGAACCGAGGTTACGTTAGTAACTGAGTACGTTCTTTGTCCCCATTTGATTTACCTGCTTCAAGCTTGTTTGGATTTTCTTCCTGTTGTATATTACTCTGAGGACTGGTTGCCCATTGCAGTCCCTGCACTGCCAAGAGACTGTTGCCATCTGCACCCACAACATTCTGACTGTTGCTTTCTCTGCTCTGCTGAAAGTTTGTTCTAATAAATTGTTTTTCTGCATTCGCAATAGGTTGTTTGCAATCACGTGGTTCTGGTAGCACGCGAAATTCCGGTGGAGGGCAAGCAGTGAAAATTAGAATGGAAGAGATGGAGAAAAGTCCTTACTTTGCTGGTTTAGAAAGGTATACACAGAAAATCACAACATATGTTGGACGCGATCCTTATGGTGCGTTCACACCAGACGCGAATGAAGCGGTAAGCGCGAGTGATTTACATGTTAAGTCAATGCAAAGACGTGAATTGACATTGAGCAAGTTGAAAAATCTGAACTTTGGCGAATTTCCGCGCCGCGTTAACCAATCAGGAGCTTGCTCTAGTAGTGACGTGACGTAGCGAGCTGAGGCAGAATTTCGAGAAAATCATCGTCGCTGTACATCTTCATACATTTATAGAAACAGAAATAAAAAGGATCATGTTTAAAAGAAAGTGAGTGAGGAAGTCGGACAATCTGATAAGTTGTAAAAAACGGTCTTTACTCAATTAGAGCTATATATACATATACATATTAAGACTACAAGCCAACTAAAGACGACCAATTGAGCTTATTCGCTGTAATTTACAATTATTTCCCCACTGACAAGTTGTGTTTATTTAGAGGAAATGTGCAGAAAGCAGTGGGAGAGTCTGGGACACATAAAGGAGCGGCAGAGCCCCTCTCATGACGCGAATTCGCGTCTTGTGAAGGGATTTTCACGCACGAATGAAGCAAGTAAACTCAAAATGTTCAAGCATCCAACTATGCGCGAATAGCACGATTTAGTCGCGCAAGTCGCGTCTTGTGTGAACGTAACATTATGCTATGAAGAGGAGCGACTTTTCCGCTGAATTAAAAGACTTTCCAGCCATCGAGGAGACAGATATAGAGTATGTGAAGCTGCCGTCACGCCGTGTTCAGTTCTAGTCTGTGTTTGTTTATATCGCGCTGCCTTTCTACTAGTGAAGTTAGAGCAGTATTTTGATTTTCTGTCGTGATTGTGAAAAATGTCGCCATTGTAGGTCATTATGCTGATCGGGAATTGTAATAGGAACTCACGGTATCATTCGTGGAAAAAAAGGAAAGTAATACATTTTTGCCTTAGTTGAGAAGGTGAGGGAAGACAACTAGCAAATGTAATAATGTCACTAAATAAACCCACTGCCTTTCACTCAAAATAATCACATAGTTTGAGTTTTGTATTTGGTTTTTGTGTAATAATTAACATTATGTTTTAGAGTATGATCACTCGGCTTGTGAATGATTATAACTTGCACACAGCCACTTCAAAACTGTTCATGAGCTTCTATGGGTTTGATTTTGGTTGTCATCGGTTGAAATAAATACAAAAATACAGCGTGTCTGTGTCCTGAACGTGACCCTCTGATTCTCCTTCGTGGGCATATGGGAAAGTGAATATTTACAAAAACAACATTTAAACTAGTTACATTTACACGCTTCCAACAAATAAATGGATCGACTTCTGTCAGCTTGTTGAACACATTTATTTTATTTGGACATTTTCTACCATACAATGACTGAAGCAGCAGCGCGTGACACTGTTCTCATGGTAACCAGATCAACATTGTGAACAGAATACTACAAAACTGATGTGAAAATACCAAATTATAATTGAATAGGATAAAATATCTTCTCATCCCTGCAAACGATAGCATGAAGAATGTGAATATTTAACCAAGTCAAAAAGGTAAGCAAGTATCCATATTCATTTACGTTAAGTAGGCTATCAGCAGACGCCAAACGCTATAAAAGCCGACAACTTTTAAAATTAAACAACGAAATAAGTTATAAAAAACGGTATAAGTTATGTAAACGATATAAACACCTTCTGGGTTCTCAATTTTATCGATTTGAGCAACCATAAACGATGCAAAACATGCGAATTTTGAGTTTTTGATAGGATTCCTATATAGAAACATCACTCCCTGCCCTCCAGACATTTATCTGAAGTACAAAGCTTCTGTAGCATTATACAGTACCGTTCAGAAGTTTGGGGTCAGTAAGAATTTTTATTTTTATTTTTTTGAAAAGAAATTAAAGAAATGAATACTTTTATTCAGCAAGGATGCATTAAATCAATCAAAAGTGGCAGTAAAAACATTTATAATGTTACAAAAGATTAGATTTCCGATAAACACTGTTCTTTTGAACTTTCTATTAATCAAATAATCCTGAAAAAAAATATTGTACACAAATATTTTGTACAATTGTACACATTAAATGTTTCTTGAGCAGCAGATCAGCATATTAGAATGATTTCTGAAGGATCATGTGACACTGAAGACTGGAGTAACGATGCTGAAAATTCAGCTTTGCATCACAGGAATAAATTATTTTGTGTAATATATTCAAATAGAAAACAGTTATTTTAAATTGTAATAATATTTCACAATATTACTGTTTTTTACTGTATTTTTAATTAAATAAATGTAGCCTTGGTGAGCAGACAAAACTTATTTTAAAAACATTAAAAATCTTAGTGGTTCCAAACTTTTGGACTGTACTGTGTGTGTATATATATATATATATATATATATATATATATATATATATATATATATATATATATATATATATATATATATAGGGTTTCAGGGCTTCTTTAAAAATAATTACAACAGCAATCTTCTGTGAGCCATGTGTTTGAAGATGTTTGACTTCACTGTGATCCAGGGATGTCCCTCTCAACACATTAATACACACACTTTACATTCTGCATGATAAAATATAAAGAAGCACAGTGACCTTACGATTCTGTAATGTTTTTAGTTACTACAACATTACTGTAGTAAAACCATGTTTTATTATGTTACGTGTGAAGACGAGCGGGGAGTACGTTATACAATACTAGATTAAAAAAATTATCTAGCGAGCAAATACATATTAACATCGTAAACATTAATCATACTGTGTGACCATATATAATATGATGAAATGTTAATGAATTAAGTGTATCAGCAGATAGCAATCACAAATCAAAGAAGAAATTCCTTAGAAATATATTTTACATAGCCGACGACGGGGATCACTCAGTCGCTTTTTTTTTTAACTCAAATGCAGTAATACTACTGTACTGTATGCACAGGCTATTTAAGGCTATTTGTAGGCTATTGGCTATGACTAACTTAGAAGGCAAATGCTAGTCCCATCCCTCTCTCTCTCTGCTGCCGGTCTCAGGCTTCAAATGCATAAAATATGAAACTTTATAGACATACCAATGTTTCTTTCGTAAAGACAACATTGTAGCCTACTTATTAAAACAACAAGATATTTATTTACCGTAGCAAGATGATCAGCTGCTCTGCTGTGGAACTTCAGTTCGCTGCACTCAGGGGGCGGAGTTAAGAGGTTTGACTGACAGTTTGAGCGGAACCAAAAAGATTTTGTCACAAGCTCTTTTTAATACTTTTATTAGGCTAAATATATTTTTAAATCAGACAGACAGACGTAAAGGGTGACCAATACCATTGATTTATTCAAGAAAATAAATAAAATAATACACCTCCCAAAAAAAGGGCACTTCGGAGTGTAAGGACAAAAAGGGCATGTGTTCTGCACAGGTTGAGCCCTACCTGTGCACGTGCCTGAGAGGAACAAATGGTTGCTACAGGTCACGCGGTGCAAGCCTTCAAGACTCAATGCCCAACTTCAACACCTGAAGACCAAAACAACAAGGTTGTCCACTGCGCCACCCCCACTGCCAATTCCCCCGGCTTCAGTGACGACAAGCCATCAGAGCAAACCCTGTCTACCACCTCCTGTACAATATTCAGATGAGCCCAATGTCTGTAGAGCATTTTTAAACAAGTGCTCATTGTTCTTCTCTCTACAGCGTTTGACGTTTTCTACTGAACAGTCTAAAGTGGCTCTGGTGATGACGTTATTATTGGGACATGTGGCTGAGGCTCTGTGGGGAACGGCGGTGTGGGAGAATCAACATCCCTGCTGTTCCTCGTTCCAAGTGTTCTCAGATGAAATGAGGCGGGTTGTGGGTCTTGAGGCGGCTTGCGTGCTGGTGGATCTATGTCAAGGACCCGTGTCAGATTAATCTATTGAGTTTTGTACTCTGGCGGCCGAGGTCAAATGGAATGAGGAGGCACTGTGGGACATGTTCCTGCATGGGTTGGCTGACCATATTCAAAAGGAGATCTTCACCCTGCAATTACCCAGGGAATTACTCTTCGGTCGGATGCTCATTTGCAATGACAGGACAAACAAGCTTTGCAAACTTTTGTTCATGAAGTTCCTGAGTTTTCTGCTTCCAGTGTCTGTAATACGGTCAGCCCCGCATTAGATCAAGAACCCTTGGAGGTGGGCAGAGTTCGGCAAACATGGGAGATGAAGGATCGGAGGAGATTAAAAGGACTGTTGCTGCGTCCCAATTCGCCTACTTATACTACGCCCTAAAAGTATGTACTCTTTTTGTGAACAAAAAGTACTTACTTTTGAGTGTGTAGCAAAAGAGTAGACAAGCTTTGGGACATACTATCACGTCATACAATTGCGTCTTTTCTCTCTGTCGCATCCTGTCACCGTAAATTGGCCTGTCAATCATCTTACATCCTCCACATTTCATTTAGCTAATTTCCTACCGTATCAGAGAGAAATGCAGTAGCACATTGATCTACAGTCGCGGGTCTTTCATCATGTGGAGAACTCTATTCATATGCATAATGATGCATTTAAAAGTTAATGGGCAATCGAATCTTTATAAAAGTCCACATTGGTATTTGCAGATGAAAAATAATACAGATAACATTAAATAAATATTTTCTATTAGGTTGAACTGATTATTAGTCACTCAAACCTCTCAGCGTCGATCGTGCATATCCGCCATGTTTTGTAGTTTTTTAACACTTTTAACTCGTGTTTGTAGTTCTGAACTGAATCCTTGTCAAACGTGCAATGTGTTGTGGGCAATATTAGCCTTTAAAGTGTGCATGGATCCACACTTCGAAAATCTACCGGAAATAGTAGACCAACCAGGGACTTTTGGCATAATCTTTTCAACATACTATGCTTTGGGACACACTTATTTAAATCTCACATACTATTTAGGATGGATAGTATGGACATTGGGACGCGGGGTGTGTCTCTGTTGTTGTTGTTGAGGAGTTTTGTTGCAGCCTCAAAATAAGTGCCACACCCCTCTATAGCATACTAATTTCCCTGCTAGCCCTAAGCTCCACCCAAATAATCTCAAGCCAATTAGGACTCCATCAGGATTTATAAGATGCACCTGTGCCCACAGCTCCCCATTCTGTTGTATGTGGCTGTTCTGTGCAGGGGACTGACTTTACTCCTTTTGATTTCCTGCGTGTGTGTATTAGAGGTCTTCACGGGTCCAAAAATTCATACCCGAACCCGAAGAGACCCGTAAATGTGCTACACGGAACCGACCCGGCCCGACTATTATTTTGAAAGTTGGACCCGAACCCATGCAGAACCGAGAAATGCCATAAATGTACTACCCGGACCCGTCTAAGCTGGACCCGAACCCGACCGGACCCGTCTGGACCCGATCGACACATAGGTCTATTCCACAGCAAATTGCTATTAATAAGTCAATAAACAAGTTGCGAAAATAAAACGTGTTGTCTTACCTAATATTAGTAGGCTATAGCTTTCTCCCTTGTACCTGACTGTGATGTACTTGCCAACAAGTTCATCCGTTATTCCTCTCTTGCCGGTTGAAATGCTTAATCCACTCATTATTCCAGCTTTAAAAGTTCACTTGCTGTCACGATGACAAATGCAGATGACAATTGCATTATTTCGTTGTATCTAGAGACTCGAGTCAACTCACATAATAAAATAACTTTGACTGTTTGCCCTTTTGAACTATAATAACGATTGCTTGTTCAGTGACATGGCCGCTGACGTTAGCATTAGCCTACTTATTTGCGGTCATTTCTGTTCTTTCTGAGCCGAGTCTGACCAAAACTTTAGATATAACAAGATGGCATAATGTTATTATAAAAACAGGAGAAAGAAAGTGTGCTCGCATGAGACATGCGCGTTAGCTGGAGCAACCTGAAACAATCTTTAAGCGTCACAGATTCGACATTCGTGTGATAGTTCATATTTTGTTAATGATTTGAAATAGCTAGGCTATGTTATTTAAATGCGAATGTGCAAGGCTACAAGCAGTTCTTGAGATTTGAAGTTTGTTTGCATTACTGTTGCACACGATAGGAATAGTAAAACTCGATGATCACCGTTTGCATTCATCAACTCCGCCTTCTCTGCTTCTGATGGCTGGGGTCACTCATGTTTTTTCACCTTATTTCCCGGCTCATACTTTGCAAGTTACAAAACACGCACAGCACTGACTGACTCCCAACACGGCCGGGTGATCTCCGAATCAAATCAGCTCGGGTATACACACAATGTTAATCAGACCCGGGAACCGAAGTAATAGATTAGGACCCGACCCGGACCCGGCTGACCATTTAAAATATAGTCCCGAACCCGTACGGGTCCCGGGTCCTCGGGTCTTCTTTGTAGACCTCTAGTGTGTGTAACTGACAATGTAAGTGCTTTTGTTTGATTTAGAGATTTGATTTGACTTAAGTTTGGCCTAAATGTTTATTTCAGGCTTGTTATGTTTTCCTCATGTCTTGTTTATGACTTGTGAATTCAGTGGAAGATTTGTACTTGCTTTGTATCTGAATTGTTTATTGGTAAACTAAAACTCCTGTATTTGTTTATTTTGTAGAAACCACACGCTCACATGCTCTCATGCTCACGCTTGCATGCAGACACATTCACCTATATATACAATACCCTTGGATGTTCAATAAAAAACTTGTGAACTAGTGTCTAAACTAGACTGGACCTGTTCTTACAGACAGCCCCACTGGCTTCAAGCTAGTTACCTGAACAATCTTCCTCCTTACTCCTTTTCATGGTCCTTTGAGCCAGAGCTCATTGATGATCAGTGGATATGTCTAGTCACTCCCTGCCCTCATTGTCTCAGTATGAGCGCCCACGTCGCCAAGCCCAGCTCCCTGCACGTTATGATGATTTCATCCTGCAATATCATCCACAGTCCCTATCTACAGCAGAAACTCCAGAACAACAACCTCCTTTTCCTTCATATATGTCTGGCACTGGTCCTCATTATCAACCCCGGAGAGAGGGTGAGTCCGAGGAAGAGCTAGAGGAGCCGGAGCTACCCACGGGGGGAGACACTCAGGAGGATATTCCACATCCCCACTCAACCATTCCATCTGAGAGAGTGCCAACCTCTGAGGCTGAACACCCACGTGCCCCTCCAATAGCTCCTACCACTGATACCCAGTCTGTGCTCTTACAGCAATTGATAGAGGAAATAAGAAATCAAGGCAGATTAATCCAGCAGTGCATGCAAGGGAGTAGGAGTAGCACCCACTCCTCGCAATCTCGCTCAGCATCTCCTCACCCTGATAGCCTTAATCTTCAACCAGTTGTATCATTTCAAGCCCATCAAACTACAGATGACCATAGGCTCCTTACTTTTCCACCTCAGCAGCAGCTTCCTTCTCCTCCTCCTGTAAGCCGTGCCCCTCTTACTCAACCTGTGCCACAGTCCATGCAGCTCCTGCATCCTCCTGGCTGTGGCCAGTTTCCTGCCAAATCTCAAGCACCAGCCTTGTATAACTCCATGTACCCAGCCTATACACTGCCAAGTCAATCCTTGCCTGGTGTTATGACTCATTCTGCTCAGCCGGCATATAGTGTGCAGCCCCACCACCTGATATCTGCTGCCCCTCTAAGCCAGCTAGTTCCTCCTGTTGGCCCCCACCAGTCAAACTATAGGAGGGCAGAAGGTCCTTCTTTCCCTGATCTCACGAGGGAGGATGAAAGCCAGTACCTGATGTTAAAGATGGCCCTATCTAACTTGTTAGATCCAAGAGAATCAGAACAATACAAATACCACATCCTTTTGGATCATCTAAAGGTAGATCAGGCAAGGAGACTTGCACTGGCTTATGTTTATGCCCCAGATCCTTACACTCAAGCTATACGGGCCCTAGATGAGCGTTACGGTCAACCTAGACAGCTTGCTTTGAAGGAGCTCCGAGCTTTAATGGAGATGCCTGTTATTCGAACAGGTGATGGTAGAAGCTTAGACCAATTTGCCCTCAGACTTCAGGCATTAGTGGGCCTCCTTCAGTCCATGGGCCCTGAAGGCCTCTCTGAGCTTACCTGTGAATCACATGTTGAGCGGCTTCTAGAGAAGCTTCCCCATGAGCAATTCTGCCAGTTTAAGAGATGTATGAGTTTGAGTAGACCAGGTCCCCTTTCCTATAACCTCCTGGATTTTTCCAACTGTCTACAACAAGAAGCTCGCTGTCAGCCTAGGAAAGAAAGAACACCTCAGCCTATCAGTCAGCCTTTCCGTCAGAAATCGTCAACCTCTCAACCATTTAAAGATACCTCCATACTCCATGGTGCCAAAACCTCCTCTCTTGTGACCTCCATTAAAGCCCAAGTTGCCCCACTTAAGACTAGTCAGCCTCTCCCCAATGCCTCATCTGAACGCTGTCCAGTGTGCGCTTACTGTAACTCTACTGAACATCATGTCAGTAAATGTGGTGGTTACTTCCAACTCACCAGAGACCAGAGAACTAACTGGATCAAGGAACCGAGACGTTGTTGGCGATGTGCACGAGATCACTTTGCAAACCAATGTGACCTGAAGGGACGCTGCAGCCAGTGCAACAGGAAACACATACACATTCTATGCAACATCAACCAGAGGCAAGTGCAAAATCTACATCTCGACCACCTTAGTGATTGCAATAAAGTACTACTGAAAGTAGTTGAAGTGACCTTGCGCAATGGAGACAGATCCGTAGACACTTATGCCATACTGGATGATGGGTCCGAAAGAACAATCCTTCTGCACCCTGCTGCTCAAACACTTCAGCTAGAAGGAAAACCTGAGAGCTTAAGGCTGAGAACTGTGAGACAGGATGTCCAGACTCTTAATGGAGCTACCGTGTCCTTCACCCTTATTCCTAAAGCGCATCCTAATAAATCCTATGTCATCAGTCAAGCTTTCACTGCTGACAAACTGTCATTGTCTGAACATTCTCACCCTGTTAAATCCCTCCAGCGGCACTACTCTCACCTCCGTCAGCTTCCTCTCAAACAGCTTAATAATGTAAGAACCCTACTTCTCTTAGGGGCTGATCAAACACACCTTATTACCTCAACACAACCAGTGAAATTGGGCCCTCCTGGAGCCCCTGTAGCAATCAAGACTCTGCTCGGCTGGACACTGCAAGGTCCTGCAAGAGATCTTGCTAGCTCCCCTTCTGCTTGTTCTCACTATATCTCCTTTTAAATGCCCACCTGATGACATTCAGAAGTTATGGCAGCTAGATGCATTACCTCAAAGAAGCATGAAAGCTGTGGTTCGATCCAAACAGGATCATGAGGCAATGCACCAGCTTGAGACCCAAACCATCCGAACACCTGTTGATGGCATCCTACGCTATGCAGCACCTCTCCTTTGTGTAGACCCCTGGCCCCCTCTAAAGGCCCCCAAGGAAGCAGTTATGTCCCGTCTCCGCAGCTGTGAAAAGCGACTCTTTCGAAACCCACAACAGGCAGAGACCTATTGCAGAGAGATCCAGAAACTAATTGATGCTGGGTATGTCAAGAAATTGTCTTCATCTGAAGTGGAAGATGTCACTGAGTCCTGGAACATACCCCATCACATTGTGCATCACAATGGTAAAGACCGCATTGTGTTTGATTGTTCCTTCTCCTATCAAAATCAGTGCCTGAACACACAGTGCCTGCTTCCTGGACAAATCCTTGGGCCTTCCCTCCTTGGAGTTCTGCTCCGTTTTAGGCAGCACAAGACTGCAATCAGTGAAGACATCGAATCAATGTTTCATCAGGTGCGCCTGTTACCCCAGGATAAACCTCTCCTTAGATTCATCTGGCGTGATCTGGACTGCAAAGCTCCTCCAACTGTATATGAATGGCAAGTTCTCCCCTTTGGCACGACCTCAAGTCCTTGCTGTGCCATTTACATCCTCCAAAGGATCATCAAATATGCACAGGCAGATAAGTGTATTGACCATTCCATACACAATTGCTTCAATGTGGATAACTGTCTACAAAGTCTTCACAGCCCTCTCCTCTGGTGGCTTTGAAATCAGACAATGGGCCAGTAATGATCCTCAAGTCATCTGTGACCTTCCTCCTGAAGCCAGGTCAGAACAAACCGAGCTCTGGCTGTCACACCATCCTTCCCTTGATCCCTCAGAGTCTACTCTAGGCCTCCTCTGGAAATGCCATACAGACACTCAGATACAGACACAGAGCCCTGGAATCTAATACTCCAACTATGCGACATATTTACAGAGTTCTGGCTAGCCAATATGATCCCCTCGGCTACATCCTCCCTTAGACGGCAAGGGCCAAAATCATTGTCCAGCACTTATGGGGAAAGGCACAATAATGGGATGACCCAAATCTCCCCCATGATATTTTAGAAGCCTGGCTTTCATGAGAAAAGGAACTACCTAACCTCTCCACCATCATCTTTCCTCGCTGCCTCACACCTCAGTCAGTGGACTCCTCCTCAGCCACCTATGACCTTTTCCTACGTGCGCACAGAAGATGGTCAGCAGCAAGTGAATATTACCTTCCTCATGGCGAGGTCCCGCGTTGCTCCCAAAAAACAGCTATCAATTCCACGACGTGAATTATGTGCTGCTCTCACATGAGCTCAGCTATTCAGTCTTTTCCAGACAGAGCTCAACCTCCACATAAGAAAGAATATTCTGTGGACTGACTCTACTAATGTGCTCTATTGGCTCACGTCTGACTCTTGCCGTTATAAAGTCTTTGTTGGAACCAGAATAGCTGAGATTCAGGAGCTCACTAAAGGCCAGGAATGGTGTTATGTTGATTCACAGAAAAACCCAGCGGATGACCAAACCAGAGGGAAGCTGCTGTCTGATCTTGGCAGGCCCTGCAGGTGGAACCAAGGACCTGCCTTCCTGTCTCAGTCCTTTGAACTGTGGCCAACTAGCCCTGCTATAGAGCAATCTGATGACCCCGTAGAGCTGCGTAAGACCAGTTTCTGTGGTTCTGTGTCCATCAGTCCAGGCCCCTCTATCCCTGACTCCAGTCAATTTGTCACCTTCCAAAATCTCCTTGACTAGCAGAGCAGAGAACTACCATGATACAAAGAAAAAAGCCATTCTAAGACAAGCCCAATTGGAATCCTTCAAGGATGATTTAGTCTGCCTTGAAACCCAAAAGCCTCTTCTACCTTCAAGCCGTTTACTCTCCCTTGCCCCAGAGTTAGACCCAGCATCAGGGCTCATCCGGGTAGGCGGAAGGTTACTTCAGAGTAGTGATCTACTTCCTGATGCCATTCATCTGGTTGTCTTGGACCCTGCCCATCCTATCACAAAACTTATAATTAAGAGCTATGATGACCACCTACAACATCCTGGTCGAAGGAGGCTTTTTGCTGAGTTGAGGAGGCAGTACTGGATCCTTAGGGGCCGTGAGGCAGTCTGAAAACATCAGCATAGATGTCCTAAATGCCAACATTTCCGTAACCATCCAGTTATTCCCCAAATGACAGATCTTCCTCTGGTTGGCCTTCGCTTTCACAAACCTCCGTTTTTTTTTCCACTGGGATGGATTGCTTCAGCCCTACACTGTAAGGATAGGCAGACGAGCTGAGAAAAGGTGGGGAATCATTTTCAAATGTCTAACGTGCATGCATCTTGATCTACTCAGTCACATGAATACAGATTCCTTCTTGATGGCACTCAGGCGCTTCATTGCTCGCAGAGGTAAACCGTTTGAACTACTCAACTTCATTGGAGGCAGGAAAGAGCTTCTAGATGCCTATCAATCCCTAACCCCTGACCTTCAGGCAGCTCTAGCCAAGCAAAGGATTTCCTTCAAATTCAATCCTCCACATGCACCTCATTTTGGTGGAACCTGGGAGCGTGAAATACGCTCCATCAAAATTGCCCTGGAGACCACCTTAGGTGCTCAAGTTGTCAGTGAGGAGGTACTATGCACAGTCATGATTGAAATTGAAGGTATGCTAAATTCTAAGCTCTTACGCTATGTATCATCTGACATTGCTGATCCTGACCCTGTGACCCCTAACTTGCTGTTGATGGGGCGGCAAGATGCTTCTCTTCCTCTGGTAACCTATCCAGACTCTGAGCTGTACAGTCGCCGTCAATGGCGGCATAGTCAAATCCTTTCTGACCATTTTTGGGCCCATTTCCTCAGAAATTACTTCCCTTCTCTTCATTCCAGACAGAAATGGCGCACAGATAATCCTAACCTGCAACCTAACACTGTTGTGCTAATTCTGGATCCTCAACTTCTCCGATCCCAATGGTCAGTGGGTAAAATCACCTCCCTCCATCCCAGCACAGATGGCCGTTGTAGGGTTGCTGATGTCCAAGTCAAGGACAGGACATACACGAAACCAGTTGCCCACCTTATCCCTCTCCCAGCCCTACCTGATACCACCTGAGTTGTCAAATTTGCTGTACAAATTTGGGGGCGGCTGTTGAGGAGTTGCAGCCTCAAAATAAGTGCCACACCCCTCTATAGCATACTAATTTCCCTGCTAGCCCTAAGCTCCACCCAAACAATCTCAAGCCAATTAGGACTCCATCAGGCTTTATAAGCTGCACCTGTGCCCACAGCTCCCCATTCTGTTGTATGTGGCTGTTCTGTGCAGGGGACTGACTTTACTCCTTTTGATTTCCTGCGTGTGTGTAACTGACAATGTAAGTGCTTTTGTTTGATTTAGAGATTCCACTGGCTTCAAGCTAGTTACCTGAACAATCTTCCTCCTTACTCCTTTTCAGTTGTGGTGCTGCTGGACACATCAAAGCTAACTGTCCTGTAAAAGGCTAAACCCGGCAGTAGAACCGAGGTTACTGTCAGGTCGTTTTACCTTGGAAAAACTTCTACCACTCTTCTCCCAGTTAGACTGCAATGGGATTTCCATTTTCATTCTTGTCATGCACTCGTGAACTCTGAAGCGGAAGGTTATTTTATAGATTGTAATTTGGCTTCACACCTTCACACATACTTCCTCTCAAACATGAAATTACAGAAAATCCTCTTAATGGACAGAACCTTCCTGTTATCACACACACCACCGGCCTGATAACCCTCATTACTTCTTGTAGTCACTCTGAGGAGTTATCGTTCCTGCTCACTGACTCTCCTATGGCTCCTATAATTCTTGGTCACCCCTGGCTTGTTCATCATTGTCCACACATAGACTGGGGTCTTAACACTGTAGTGCAACTATTGTCATGCTTCTTGTCTTGTGTCTGCTTGTTCATCTGTGTCTTGTTGTGTGGCGCAGGATGAGTCGGTGAGCCTGTCTAATGTGCCTGAGGAGTACCTTGACCTGAAGGAAGTGTTCAGAAAGTCCTGGGCTGCTTCTCTTCCTCCACATCGTCCCTATGACAGTGCTATAGATCTAAAGCCAGGTACGTCTCTGCCTAAGGGAAAGTTATACTCTCTTTCTGCTCCAGAAAGGGGGGCCATGGAGAAATATATTTCTGATTCTCTTGCAGCCGGGCTCATCTGCCCTTCCTCTTCTCCAGCAGGGGCAGGATTCTTTTTTGTAGAAAATAAGGATGGTTTGCTGTGATCATGCATTGACTACCGAGGGCTGAACAGCATCACGGCTTTCAAGAGGCTGCAGGGAGCATCCATTTTCACAAAATTGGATTTACATAATGCCTATCATTTGGTTCGCATAAGGGAGGGACTTTTTGTCAAGGAAGAGGAATAAGTTTTCCCATGCACAGTTGGTTCCTTTTCTGAGGTTCATCTCGTCCGAGGGAGTGTGCATGGATCCCAACAAAGTTAATGCTGTGATGGATTGGCCAACTCCAGATTCCCGTAAGGCCATGCAGAGGTTTCTGGGGTTTGCCAATGTCTATTGGTGGTTTATTCACAAATTCAGCCAACTAGCTGCTCCTCTGACCACCTTAACCCTCTGGAGTCTGAGTCTGATTTGGGGCCTGGAGAAGTTTTGACATGCCCTAACATTTGTGCTTTTTTCAGTTGTTCATAAACATATAAATGACAAAAGTGTCATTACACTGTATTCAGCACAAACTAGGCTACCATAATATGTGAGGAACATGTGTGACCCTCTTTGGTTTTTCTCTGGCCCGTCTTGTCTCACCCTTCATTAACACGCAACTCAGAATACGGATGATCACAGTATTTATTTGTCCTGCACAGAGCAGTGGAAGAAATAGAGAGTAGTGAGTAAAGTTGTTTCAGCTCCATCTATACGAGACATTACACCAGTTCGGGAGCACATGGAATGACGCACATGGAAAGATTCGGTTCATTAAAAACGGAAATAAAACTACCAAATGCACAAAAATATGAACAGAAAACACACTCTATAAGTCAACTAGTGTTCAATGTGTGCAATCCACTTCGTACATCGTCTTACATTCGACATGAAACTTATATTTTTAACTTTTAATATGGAGCTGCAGCAGAAACGACTCACCCACAGCAGTTCTCTCTAGCTCTGCTGCAGATTGTTCGAACTCGGTGGGCTATAGCGCCACCAGCACAACCAATAGGAAGCGTGAACACATTACAGCAGGATTTACTTAAAGAACCCTTGAACTATGATATTTATCCCGTTACACATGTATGTACATGTTTTTGTTTTTGAAGGAATAATGTTTATGCGTGGTTATTGAAAAAAAAAAAAAAACTTAAGTCACTGAAATAAGGCTAAAAAAAGTATATTAAATCTGTGTTCACAAGACTTCTGGGTATTGGAGGTTGTAGACTAGAGTTTTTGCTTCAGAATTATGTAAAAATTATGCTGCCTACTCCTTCATATAAAACATGTATTTAGTTTTTGTAAGACACTTTTTGTCAAGAAACACAGTATGCATGGAGGCGTGAATCATCATGAATAATGGGTCATTTAAACCTGAGAAGACAAAATAATCACATAATAATGACCTGAAATGACTTGCATATTGTAACGATCGGCCCAATAGGTCGATTTTACATTGATTAAACTGGGGTCAGATTATACGGTCTGAGAGGTTTGGAGTGTTTAAAAAGATGAGACAGACAACAGAAATGAAGTGAATAAATAAAGTGTATTTACAATTTCCACATGGAACTTAAAACAACACAATAAAACTAGAAAAACTTAGGCTGTTAAAAGTTTGGAGTCCATTGGTACCATACCATAAAATAGTCCTTAAGAGTCCTAGTAGAGTGCTGATAATGTCCCAATGTTAAAGTGTCCACCGGTGTATATACAATCCTCATCGGGGCATGATGGTTGGGGGGATCAAACGTCCAACTGGTAAGAGGCTTCCTCCACTGAGGAGTTACATGGATGATGTCACCAGCCTCCTTCAGACTGCAGCATGTACATCAAGACTGCTGAAGAGGATGGACGAATTGATATCATGGGCAAGAATGAAGATCAAGCCCTCCAAATCCCGGAGCTTGTCCCTCAGAAGAGGAGTCAGAAATGACAATACCACCTTTGTCGTTGGAGGGGAAAAAATTCCACTCCTATCAGAGCAACCCATCAAAAGCCTGGGGAGGCAGTACACTGCAGACCTATCTGACAAACAGATGGGGAAAACCGTCATGAAACAGCTCTCTGACGGACTGGCAAGGATCGATCAAAGCCAACTCCCTGGGAAGTATAAGGTCTGGTGCTACCAGTTTACACTCTATAGGAGGGTAATGTGGCCCCTGAAAATGAGTGAGATTCCCTCATCAACCGTAAGTAAGATGGATGGGAAAGCCAACTCATTCATCCGAAAGTGGTTGGGGTTGCCACGGTACTTATCTGAAACCGGACTCTTTGGAAAAAAACATGCTGCAACTGCCATTACAGTCCATACAGTTGGGCTACATGCAGGAAAAGACCAGGTTGGTTCTCGAGCTGAGGGAGTCCACAGACGAGTCAGTGAGGAACGCAAATGTTAAGGTTCCTACCGGCCGCAAGTGGAATGCCCAAACTGAGGTTGATCAAGCTATCGGTCGGCTACAACACCGGGAGATCATGGGCAGAGTTCAGGCAGGAAGAGCAGGGTTAGGATGGGGAGAGACGCCATGCTTTTGGTCCAAGGCCAATCGCAAGCAAAGGAAGGAGATGGTGGTAGCAGAGGTGACGAGGATGGAGGAAGATCGCTACAAATTCAAGGCCGTGTCGCAGGGTCGACAAGGAAGCTGGACAACCTGGGAGGGAGTAATGAACAGGAACATCAGTTGGTCAGACGTGTGGAAGATCCCACAGGCAAGACTTAGCTTCCTCATTCGTTCAACCTACGACACGCTTCCCTGCCCTTGGAACCTCCAACAGTGGTTTAGGAACGAAGAATCTTGTGTACTCTGCAATGCCCCCAACGCAAGTCTCCAGCACATTTTGTCAGGCTGTAAGATCGCTCTCTCACAGGGACGGTACAGATGGCGCCACGATCAGGTCCTGAAAAAGCTAGCTGAAGTACTGGAGGAGTGCCGACAGGGTAGCAAACAACCACCACCAGCAGAGGACCCCACCATCTTTGTGTCGGAAAGAGGGGTAAGGAGAAGCACCAGATCAAGAGAAACAGCAAGGCCCTTCTCCCCCAACCAGGAATGGAATATGAGGGTCGACCTGGATAGGCAGCTCCGGTTCCCAACGGAGATAACCACCACATCTCTCCGGCCAGACATAGTGGTGTGGTCAACCAAGACAAGGTCGATACACCTCATCGAGCTTACTGTACCAATGGAGGAGGGAATCGAGGCCGCCTTCGAACGGAAGAAGGCCAGGTACTCAGAACTTGCTGCTGAGTGCCGGGAGGCTGGCTGGAAGACGAACATCTACCCAGTGGAGGTCGGATGCCGAGGTTTCCTTGGGTTGTCAACCATACGCCTCTTGAGGGAAGCAGGAGTGACTGGAAGGAGGCTAAGGAGGGCAACAAAGGATCTGGCAGAGGAGGCAGAGAAAGGTAGCTTTTGGCTCTGGCTGAGGAGGAATGATAGGTGTTGGGGGAAGAACACCTAACCCCAGACAACAGCTGCAGGGAGAACAGCGATCAGCTGCAGGGGGTGACAGGGAGACGTCCCTGTCACTGCTCCGCCACCAGGAGACGTTCCAGAATTAAAGGAGCGAAACGTTGGTGAATGGTGGTTTCTGGCTGATGACCCTGCAGCTGACCCATGGGCACTGGAGGAGGTGCGACAGGCAGCAATGCCCAGCAGGTGGTAACATCGTCCTGTGCATTTACCAATGTCCTGAAAGTGATAATCCAATGGAAAGGTGAGGTGATTCGCTAGAAACGTAAGTCCATAAAATTAAACTCCACAGTCCAGCTCAAAGTCACTCAAAGGTCACTCAAAGGCAGTACTCAGAAATTTGATAACATCCTCAGCAGTTGTACTGCTAGCAAATGCGAGCTCAGGCCACTTGGAATGATAGTCTATAAGTGTTATGACATATCTGCAAGCAGGAGTAGCCGTTTCAAATGGTCCAACTATATCCAGACCCAGTTTTTTCCATGGGCCCTCAGGAAAGGTGCTGGATGTGTCACAGCAGATTTGTCATTGGACTGGTAGGGAATGCATGTAGAGATAGTTGACTGGACCTGAGAGTCCATCTGCGGCCACCAGTAGAGATCCCGCAACCTCTGTTTTGTGCGGACTACTCCCTGGTGAGCCTCATGTGCCAAGGAAATCAATGTGTGTCGTAAGGTTACAGGGACTAACAACCTTGTTCCTCTAACAATGAAAGCATGTTTCACTGCAAGTTCGTCTCGAACTCTGAAGTATGGTATCAAGTCCTGACTCACTGCTTTGACGGAGGGTGGCCAGCCGTAATTTGCTTCCGCAGCTGTATCAGCTCAGGACGAGCAGCACAGGCAGTCTCAAAGTCAGACACTGAAAGAGAGCATAATGATGAGCAAACTAATGCAACTATGTCAGGCTCCACATCAGCGGAGGGGTTGCAGGTGCTGGTATGGGAAGACGAGACAAGCAGTCTGCAGTGTGATTTTGGGAACCAGGCCAGTAAATGACGTCGTAATCAAAACAGAGCAGACGTGCTGCCCAGCGAGCAATCCGCATTCCAGCTCTCACCATTCCTTTTGTGGTAAGTAAAGTGGTGAGTGCTTGGTGATCGGTGCAAAGTGTAAAGCGATGGCCCCACACGTACGTTCGCCATTTCTCAGTAGCCCACACACATGCCAGGGCCTCCTTCTCCACTATAGAATATTTATTTTCAGCATCAGTGAGTATGCGGGAAGCGAAAGCCACTGGTTTTTCCCTACCATCTGATTGTACTTGGGCGAACACTGCACCCAACCCATAGTCACTTGCATCTGTTGAAATTACTGAATGAAGTGTGGGGTCATAAATGGCCAGGGCAGGACTGGACACAAGCATCTGTTTAATGTCCTCAAAACTGCTTTGAGCAGCTGGAGTCCAGGAGAAGAGTCCTTTTTCTTTAGCACAGTCACGCATTGGAGCCACAACTGGAATGCATACCTGCGAGCGTCAGGCCATGCAGAGCCCACTGCGTTGATTACCAGCAAATAGTTGTCGAACATGCGCAACCACATGTCGAATGGCATGGTAGGCTCTCCCGGGCAGGACAGGAACATTGGCGGTGACGAGACATTCACATACATTGTTTATCAGTCAATAAAGTCAATTCTCAAAACTTAGTATCCTCGTCGCCAATTTGTTAAGTCTGCGAGTAGTAAGCACACACTGTATATATTCAGAGAGACCTCGTATTTATTCTGAACAGTAACTGCACATGTAAAACTCTGAGCGCACTTCTCCTTCACTTCTAGTAACTCTCTCCTTCTCTCTCCTATACAGCGTCTCTAGCGGCAGCACAAGGAACTACATTATACTACAAGACACAACACCCCTGATCCTTCACGTCAGTTTGTAGTGGAGGTTGACGCTTCACAGGTGGGGGTAGGTTCTTTCCCAGCACTCTCTCATGGATGACAAGATGCATAATTGCATTTTTTTTTATATTGCTTATCATCTGCCGAACACAATTACAACATTGGTAACAGAGTTGCTGGCAGTCATGTTAGTGTTGGATGAGTGGCGTCATTGGTTAGAGCAGCGGTTCCCAAACGTTTTTTCCTGCGCACCCCCTTCTATGTCCCAACCGGGTTGGCGCACCCCCAATCCCCACTTAAAAAAAAAAAAAAAAAACGCAACAAAGCTTTGTTTTATTGCCATATAAAGACTCATGTTTAATCATGCACAAATAACCAGAACACGCATGACAATAACAACATCAACAAAGTTTCAATATAATGCAACAAAGCTACGCACAAGCTTCCACTTTTAAGAGGACGAATGACACACACAGGCTCAGTAACAGAAAGCATGGTTATTTTCAGCCGCGTAAAAGAAACATTGCAGCAATAGGCTAGCCTGCAGTGCATAAAAGAAGAGCAGTTCGTAGAACAGTGGTTCTCAACCTTTTTCCCAGTGGGCCGCACAATGGTCCATGTGCAATTCTCACGGGCCGCATATAATTTACTTATGACGTCACTAATGCAAACCAGTCAGATTTAATGTTATTGTAACCCTGACTGAAATTAGTCCATTTGCAGTCCATACATTTTTTTATTTTATTTTTGGCATATTAACCCTTCCAGTAAAACTGTTAGTGTGAAAATAAAACAGTGATAAAAGAAAATTGATAAAATAATAAAATGCTTTATTAATTAAATCAGTAACATGCAAATTACTGCAGTAACATTTATCCAATTAGAGTTAGAATCTGCACAGCGGGTGTAGAGCGTCCAATTGAGTATGATCAGCAGGGATGCTGACCCCGCCCACTAAGAGATGCAGATGAGATAGAGAAGAAACAGAAACGCATGAAAACGAAGCTTAAGAATTCTGAGTTAAAACTATCTAATTTTGAGAAATAATTAGTGAACAACTACAAAACAAAGTATATGAAAGTTATTTAGAGTTAAATTGCTTACCGAAATTTGAGTAGTTTTGTGAAAGAGCTTGTTGTGGCCTTGTTGATCCGGAAGCCAAATTTGGTCACTGTCGTCACCGTAGTTCGTGGTGCAATCTGGAAAAGAAAAATTAACAAAACACTTAATTCAAAGGAATCGGTGAGTTGTGGATTTATTTTCATACATGTGATGAATTATAATGGTGTGTTGTATTCCTATGTGTGTTAAAATGAAGTGATATGTTCATTGTATATGAAGTATGGCCTATGTTGTAAATGAACGTTAAATGTTGGTGTGAAGAGGGAATACTGTTGAAACAGAGTTGAAAAATGAGTTTCTAAAAATGTTATCCTGTGTGTACAGGCCAGTTTTTGTTGTATGTGTAGAAGTTTGGATTTTCCGCTGTGATTCACGCGCATGGTGAGGATTCATCAAGCCGCATTGAAAGAAAAGAAAGATGGCGAGCCCCCCAGACTGAATTTGGATCTCTGATTTCCTATCACCTTATCCACTTCGTGGTATCGTTTGTTTTTTCCTTCTGAACTCTGATGGACTCAGGTATATATATTTTTTTAACTGAATTTATCGAATGGACTATTTTTTCTAATATTGAATGGACTGAGTTATATATCTTTCTGAACTGAGGTGAACACTATTTACAATTTGTTTTGTTTATGTATATATTTCTGAAAAGTGTTATTCGGTTATATACACATTGTAAATTTTGAGGTAACCATTCATGTGAATGGATATTGAATCATCTTGGTTAAAGTATTGATTTGAGTTTGCTTTTGAAGCAAGAGAGTCAAATTACAGTAAAGGTAGGAGAATTCTTAAAATCTTAAAATTGAAACTAAACATATTAATCTATAAAAAAATATTTAAATTAGAAAACCAATCATTTTCAAACCTAAGCCAGGAGAAAGAAAAGAGGGAAATTATCAATCAAAGAGTCAACAAAGGAAAGGTTTTGTTGAATTCATTTTTTTTTGTGGTTTATTAATTTCTTTCAAGTAAGAACTTGATTATAGTTGGTATATTGTATTTTTTGTTTCCCCTTTTTGTTAAAAGTTGACATTTCATCGGGTTTATCTTTGTCATTTATCATTTACTGATCATCACATCAACATTTCAAATCAGAAAGAAAAAAAAGATACATAATAGCAAATAGAACAAAATCTGAAATCCCAAACTTGTATGCTGTGTATGCTTTGCCTCCTTCGAGCTTTGTATCTTCTGATCGGCCCATTGATCCAGCTCAGTGCATTGAAAAAAAAATTAGCTACTATTGTTGGCATTGAGTCAAACATTCAGCTAACACTGTTTGTGTATTACGAGCAGGTGTTACATAAATAGTGGCGAGCCAGCCAGGAGGCAAAGAGAAACGCACACATTAACTTTTATTTTTGATTTAAGAAATTCCCTCTCAAGAAAAATAAGTGTACAAGTAAAACAAAATGGAAGTTATAGAGGAAAAGGGTGTAAAAGTCCCTAATGCAATCATAATTAGCGGCATAACTGAAACTGAAGTGGATGAGGAAATATTGGACTTTGTAAAGCAGTATGGGTCAATTAACAGAATCATCTCAATCAGTGATCCTTGCCTAAAATCGCAGAATTCCTTGGTGGTTGAGTTCATCTCTGGACTAGCAGTCTAAACCCTTCAGACAATGTTTCCATATGTCCAGCATGCAAAGAATAATCCTGATGTCTCTTTCCATGTGACAGCTTTATCGAGTGTCTACGTCAAGAAGCTTGGACGAAACACAACCCAAAATTACCTTAACGAGCTGAAAGAATTGGCCAGTCGCAGTGGAGAGAATTTTGAGGATGTCTTAAAGGGCATGTCAGCTCATATTCATGAGACAGTGGTGCCAAAGCCATGTCCTTTACCTCTCCTTGCTGAAGTTGATGACACCTCACCTGCTCATTCAGCAGATCCATCCTTGACTGAGTCCCCCCTTAAGCAGTCCCAGGTAACTGCAAATGCTGCACAACATCACTCTGTTCCACTAGTGTCAGCCACAAGCCCAGCCTCTCCGTCAATCACCGTCAGTGATTTAAATCCACCCGGAGTGCAGAAAGTTGTGGTGGAGCATCTTGTACGCACCAGTGATTTAGCCATACCTGGAAACTCACCATTACGGCTCCGTGTTTTCTCTGGGCTAACTCCCCATCCACCCAACGAGATTGATTATGAGACTTTGCGCACTAGCGCTGAACTACTTTTCCAAGACCCAACAGTCTCTGATTTCCACAGAGTGCGCAGAATCTGTGAGAGCCTTCTTTCCCCGGCATCAGACATAGTAAAATCTGTTGGCCCGGCGGCATCTCCTTCAACTTATATTCAGCTTCTTGATTCTGCTTTCGCGCCAATTGAGGATGGCGATGAGTTATTCGCCAAGTTCCTGAACATATTCCAGAACCCGGGAGAAACCCCATCTGCTTACTTGCAACGATTGCATGTTGCGTAACAGACCACCATGCGCCTTGGTGGAGTCCTTGGCTCAGAAGTTGACAAGCATCTGCTGAAGCAGTTTTGCAGAGGATGTTGGGAAAATTCTCTGATTCTAGAGTTGCAGTTAGAGCAGAAAAGGCATGCTCCCCCATCCTTTGCAGAGCTAATGACCTTATTACGAACCGAGGAGAGCAAGCATGCTTCCAAAAGTGTGCGAATGAAGCAACACCTGGGAGGTTTTAAGAAACAGCCGCTAGAGATGATATGACTCAATTTAATTCTGTCACTGCTCAGTTGGCCAGTCAGATAGCAGAACTCCAAAATTGCATTGTTAACTTCGAAGCAGTCTAAAGACAAACCAAACCTCAAGGTGAACACTTGCAAGTCCTCAAGTAAGCAGAGTGCCATCAGTCCTAAAGGAAAACCCAAATTCCAAGACAAGTCCCAACCAGTTAGACCAAAACCAGGCTATTGCTTTCGGTGTGGGGAGGATGGGCACATTGCCAGTTCTTGTTCCAATGACCCAAATCCAGCCTTGGTGTCAGAGAAGCGGGATGAGCTTGCAAAGAGGCAACATGAATGAGACTTGTGGAATGGCAGTACTAAGCCACATTTAAACTGACAGCAGTTCCTATTGCGGGACGAATGGGAACTGGGATTGAATCAAGGTGTCCCAAGTCTTTTAGGGCACTGTCAGCCCGCGCACAAGCGAGGTCACGACAATCTGTCTTACCTAAGGGGTTAATTGGAGCGAAATGCACTGCGCAAGTGGATGTTGCAGGAGTAATGTGTGACTGCTTACTTGACACTGGTTCACAGGTCACAACCATCACAAAATCCTTTTACAACGAGAACCTGTTTGATCAGCCAATTCATTCCTTAAATGATCTTTTGGAAGTTGAGGGGGCAAATGGTCAAAACGTCCCTTACCTCGGCTATGTTAAGCTGACCATCACTTTTCCCAAGGACTTTGTGGGAGTTGACACAGAGGTACTTACTTTAGCTTTGATTGTCCCTGATCTTCCTTCTACTTCTCAGCCTTCTGTGTTGATCGGCACGAACACCTTGGACAACCTGTACAAAGACTTTTCACGGCAAGAGACTAGATACTTTTCTCCTATTTATGGATATAAGCAAGTGCTAAAGATTCTGGAATTGCGTCAGAGGCAGAATGTAGAAGGAAATGTTGGACTAGTGCGACTATCTGAAAACCATTCGCAGGTGATACCTGCTGGACAAAGTGCAGTTCTTTGTGGAAAGGCCTCTGTTGCTGTATCCCATTTAGATAAATGGGTAGTTGTCGAACATCCATCTTTTTCCCCTCTGCCTTGTGGCCTGATAGTTAAGACATGCATGGCCACGCTTGAAGACAAGAGGCATTGCCACTTACCTGTTGTAATCGCCAACCCTACCACACATGACATCAAAATCCCTCCTAGATGTGTTTTGGCTGAATTAAAGGCAGTTCAGTCCGTGTGTTCAGAGGAGCGTAATGACCATGATAGCAAACCAAGCTTCATTCCAAAGTCCACTTTTGAGTTTAATTTTGGTGATTCCCCCATCTCACCAGAATGGAAGAGTAGGCTTACCAAACGGCTTCAAGGAATGCCAGAAGTATTTTCCTTACATTCCCAGGACTTTGGATGCACAGATAAGGTCAAACATCAAATAAATCTTGTGGATGAAACACCCTTTAAACATCGGGCAAGACCCATACATCCAGAAGATCTGGAAGCTGTAAAACAGCACCTTCAGGAGTTACTTGATGCGGGAGTCATACGAGAATCTCAGTCTCCTTTCTCCTCTCCCATTGTTGTGGTCAGAAAAAAGAGTGGTGACATTCGATTATGCATTGACTATCGGAAATTAAATCAAAAGACCATCAAGAATGCGTATGCACTCCCCAAACTTGAAGACACGTTCATGGCCTTAACGGGGTCCAAGTGGTTTTCGGTACTTGACCTAAAATCTGGTTATTACCAAATTGAGGTTGAAGAAACTGCCAAAGCGAAGACGGCTTTTGTATGTCCGTTAGGATTTTATGAATTCAACCGTATGCCACAAGGGGTTACTAACGCCCCAAGCACATTCCAAAGAATAATGGAAAAGTGTATGGCAGACAGTAACCCCCTTACCTATGTTCTTTCCACCGCTAAACTTGACGCAACTGGGTATAGGTGGTTAGCTGCACTCTCGACCTACAATTTCAAATTACAGTACAGGTCGGGGAAGCAGAATGTTCTCGTCGACCTCACGCAACGCTCCCAGCTGATGATTTCTCTCTGAAAGAACAAGCCCGCGTTCTTGATTTCACTGAACAGCTTACTATGAATTCTGGTGAACCTGAAATTAGTGATGATGTGGTAAAAGCCATCTGTGACAGTCGTCTCATTCAATGGCCGGAGTGTCCAAACGACTTACCTGCTTCCTTCGTCAGGTCCTTGGCGATGCACGAAACTGCTGTACCTGATGCTTATGCACAGGAAGATCAATGCGGAGGACTACCGACCATTTCTCACCTCTCCCCTTCTGAACTTCAAAGTGCACAGTTAGCTGATCCTTGTATCCGAGAGGTTATTGAACAACTTCGAACCGGGGAAACTCCTTCTAGTACCTTACGGGCTGCTCTTCCCAGATTACCTTACCTCCTCAGAGAGAAAGACAGCCTGGTGTTTCGCGATGGAATCCTATACAGAAGAAGGAATTTTGCTGAGAAAACTACATACCAACTGGTCTTACCTAAAAAGTTCCATCTAGATGTTCTTAGGTCCCTGCATGATGACCTCGGACATATGGGTGTTGATCGTACACTAGATCTAGTTCGAAACAGATTCTATTGGCCCAAGATGGCATCAGATGTTGAGCACAAAGTCAAGACTTGTGGATGGTGCATACGAAGGAAGACCTCACCTGAAAAGGCTGCACCTCTTGTGAATGTTTCAACTACTCGTCCCTTGCAACTTGTGTGCATGGATCTCTAGAGCCTGACCATAGTAACACCAAAGATGTGTTAGTAATTACTGACCACTTTACTAAATATGCACTTGCGATCCCAACCCCTAACCAGAAGGCCAAAACTGTTGCGAAAACTGCCAAAACTGATTTTGAATCCTATTTAATCAAGGAGTTGTGTGAAGTAGCTGGAGTGCGAAAGGTCAGGACAACCCCATACCATCCAAGGGGAAATCATGTTGAAAGATTCAATAGGACGTTGTTAAGCATGCTTGGGACTCTAGAGAATAAAAAGAAAAGCTGCTGGAAAGAGTATGTAAAGCCTTTTGTACATGCTTACAATTGTACTCGCAATGAGACCACGGGGTTCAGCCCTTATGAGTTGATGTTCGGGCGTCAGCCTAGGCTTCCTGTAGATCTGGCTTTTGGATTACCTTTAAAAAATGAGGGAGACATGACACATTCACAGTATGTGAAGAATCTCAAGTCACATCTTGAAGAAAGTTTCCGTATTGCGAGCGAAAATTCAAAGAAGATGGCGGAACGGAATAAAACCTGTTATGACAGATGTGTGAAAGCATCAACATTGCACAAGGGAGATCGTGTTTTAGTCAGAAGTGTTCGACTCAGGGGAAAGAACAAACAAATGGGACAAATGGGAAGGAGTAGTTTATGTAGTCATTGACCAACATGGTGATTTGCCAGTGTACAAAGTATGCCCTGAAACTGAAACAGGTCCCATTCGGACATTACATTGGGATTTGTTACTCCTATGTGGAACTCTTCCATCTGAAATACATGAATGTGAGACCCAGAGTCCAGTTCCCAAGCGCAAAACTCGCAGTGAGACAGCCTGTAGACGTTCTGAGGAGACGGAGGAAATTCCTGACTCCGATGAAGAGGAACGCTATTGTGTAACACCTCAATTTGATATTTTGAAGGAGTCTTTTACAGTTCACACTTCTGAAATAGCTCACCCACACAGAAAATGTATTGTCCCTTCACCTGAAGCAAGCTTGGAGATCGACCATGGAGTTCAACATGACATACCTGAAAGGGAATTTCAGGACATTGATGAATTATCTGTGATTGAACCTGAAAAACCCATAAGCAACTTACCTGTGAATCCTGGAGCCAACTTACCTGTGAATCCTGAGGTCCATCCTGAAAGAGAAAAAGATGCTGAAATGAGTCGTCCACCTACCCTGGTGGTGCAGGATCCGAATCATCATGAAAAATTATTCATTCCAGAAGACAGTTCAGCTGAAAAGGAGACAATTGAAGGCAAAGAAGCAAATAATGTAGACAAGGATGAAACTGAATTGAGAAGGTCTGTCCGACATAGAGAGAAACTCCAAATCTTGACTTACCCTGAACTGGGGAATCCTCTGGTGACCATAGTTCAGTCCCTTCTTCAAGGTCTAAATGTTGTTCTCTCGGAATCCCTGCAGGATTTCTCTCAAGTAGGATCCCCTGTAACTCTGGGTTATATACCTGTTGGTGATATGCAAAGGGACTTGCATACTTCTAGGAGGGGAGGGTGTAACCCTGACTGAAATTAGTACATTTGCAGTCCATAAATTTTTTTTATTTTATTTTTGGCATATTTACCCTTCCAGTAAAACTGTTAGTGTGAAAATAAAACAGTGATAAAAGAAAATGGATAAAATAATAAAATGCTTTATTAATTAAATCAGTAACATGCAAATTACTGCAGTAACATTTATCCAATTAGAGTTAGAATCTGCACTGCGGGTGTAGATCGTCCAACTGAGTATGATCAGCAGGGATGCTGACCCCGCCCACTAAGAGACGCAGACGAGATAGAGAAGAAACAGAAACGCATGAAAACGAAGCTTAAGAATTCTGAGTTAAAACTATCTAATTTTGAGAAATAATTAGTGAACAACTACAAAACAAAGTATATAAAAGTTATTTAGAGTTAAATTGCTTACCGAAATTTGAGTAGTTTTGTGAAAGAGCTTGTTGTGGCCTTGTTGATCCGGAGCCTCGAGCCAAGTTGGTCACTGTCGTCACCGTAGTTCGTGGTGCAATCTGGAAAAGAAAAATTAACAAAACACTTAATTCAAAGGAATCTGTGAGTTGTGGATTTATTTTCATACATGTGATGAATTATAATGGTGTGTTGTATTCCTATGTGTGTTAAAATGAAGTGATATGTTCATTGTATATGAAGTATGGCCTATGTTGTAAATGAACGTTAAATGTTGGTGTGAAGAGGGAATACTGTTGAAACAGAGTTGAAAAATGAGTTTCTAAAAATGTTATCCTGTGTGTACAGGCCAGTTTTTGTTATATGTGTAGAAGTTTGGATTTTCCGCTGTGATTCACGCGCATGGTGAGGATTCATCAAGCCGCATTGAAAGAAAAGAAAGATGGCGAGCCCCCCAGACTGAATTTGGATCTCTGATTTCCTATCACCTTATCTACTTTGTGGTATCGTTTGTTTTTTCCTTCTGAACTCTGATGGACTCAGGTATATATTTATTTAACTGAATTTATCGAATGGACTATTTTTTCTAATATTGAATGGACTGAGTTATATATCTTTCTGAACTGAGGTGAACACTATTTACAGTTTGTTTTGTTTATGTATATATTTCTGAAAAGTGTTATTCGGTTATATACACATTGTCAGGCACGTGCACACATAGACAAAAAAGGGGCTTTAGCACCTGCCCTTTTTCTTTCTTAGAGAGAAAGTGCCCTTTTTCTGGGGTGCTTTTTTTTTTTTTTTTTTTAATAAATGAATATATATTCCTGTTTGCGCAGAGCTTCCCTGTCAAACAAATATATTTACTGAGTAAAAAAAATTAAAAAATACTATATCAGGTCGGCTTTGTCGAGTTCCGATGCCCTCACTCCACGACACACCATTCATGCCCGCACGCACGCGCGCGCGCCACGCCCCACCTCACCTTGAGTTTGCTGCTGGCTGAAAACTATTCCCGCGAAAATGCAACTGCTGTCTGGCGATGAGAAGCGAAAAAGAAAAAAAAGCCCTAGATGAATCCATCCCGTGCATTTCTTTCAGGTAGGCTAGCTTATGTTCACAAACCTGAAAATTTTGGCTATTTAAGGGTTATTTATACATTTAACGCTGCATTAATAGTTTGACCACCATCAACACATCTGCCTGATTTGATACTAATGAAATTTATGTCATATTATAATTTCAATTATTTTATTGTGCAATGCATTGCGTTTTGAACCATGGTAAAGATATCGGTTGGGCTGTCAATATCAGAAGAGGAGCATCATGGACGCACAACCATGAACCACATTATTAGACGGTTTTCTAAGGATGCATGGTTTATTAAAACTATTTAAAAATCATAATACAGCATTACATAATGCTATTCTTAAATCTAAGCTTACACAGGATAATACGTCAATAAAAGTTTAAACCCTCGCTCTGTCTTTGCATGTTTGATGTCCACATATTCTTGTTGAAGAAATTACAGTGGCTGTAGCATTTCTATCACAAAGAAGTGGCCGAATATTATTATTTAACTAATAATATATTTTTAATCATGGTGGCTTTGATCTTGAATTTGATCGTGCTGTGCTGTGTAACAACAAAAATCAGCAGCTTTTGGCGCCCTCTGCAGGTATTTGTTATAATATATAATGTATTAACAGTTAAGGAAAAAAAAATCTTGATGTGTTTAAATATGCAGATTAGCTTGTTTTGGTTAATTTAGAAGAAATCTACAAATGCAAACAGACGGAGGGTAGTAGGCTTAAAACAAACTCCATCTAAATGTGTAGGGTTAGGGTTAAAAGTGTTCTTTCCATTAGAGTAAAAGACATGGAAGCAAAAATGGACCACAGTCTTAAAATTGTACACTTCATGAAAGAAGTATTCCAATAATATCAAAAAAATTGGTGGAGTCATTTATTTTAAATATATATAGCTACTTGAAAATAGTTGCTGTTGACTTCTCTTGTGATAAACCTAGTGAATACTAAAGAAGACTATGGTCTCTGTGTGAACTAATTATTTTGTAGAAATCTGTGGAGTATAAAACAATTGCGTGAGTGTAAGGGAAGTCAAAGTTGTCTTAATATATTTAAGGGTTCATTATTTTTTAAATAAATATTTATGAGAAGTGCCCTTTTTTCCACTTGAGCCCCTGCCCCCCAAAATGTCTGTGCACGTCCCTGCACATTGTAAATTTTGAGGTAACCATTCATGTGAATGGATATTGAATCATCTTGGTTAAAGTATTAATTTGAGTTTGCATTTGAAGCAAGAGAGTCAAATTACAGTAAAGGTAGGAGAATTCTTAAAATCTTAAAATTGAAACTAAACATATTAATCTATAAAAAAAAATTTAAATTAGAAAATCAATAATTTTCAAACCTAAGCCAGGAGAAAGAAAAGAGGGAAATTATCAATCAAAGAGTCAACAAAGGAAAGGTTTTGTTGAATTCATTTTTTTTTTTTTTTTTGTGGTTTATTAATTTCTTTCAAGTAAGAACTTGATTATAGTTGGTATATTGTATTTTTTGTTTCCCCTTTTTGTTAAAAGTTGACATTTCATCGGGTTTATCTTTGTCATTTATCATTTACTGATCATCACATCAACATTTCAAATCAGAAAGAAAAAAAAGATACATAATAGCAAATAGAACAAAATCTGAAATCCCAAACTTGTGTGCTGTGTATGCTTTGCCTCCTTCGAGCTTTGTATCTTCTGATCGGCCCATTGATCCAGCTCAGTGCATTGAAAAAAAATTTAGCTACTATTGTTGGCATTGAGTCAAACATTCAGCTAACACTGTTTGTGTATTACAAGCAGGTGTTACATTATGGTATTAGTAGATAATACTATTATTATACTTAGATGTTGCACACAATAAATAAATAAATAAAAAAAAACTTACTGACATTAGCTTTACAATAATAATCAGATAGTATTGCTCAATGAACAAACTGTGTACAATCACTTTAAGTTGCTATTTAATTCTGTATGACTGTATGACTTTCTTCAACAGCATCGCAATAGTCACCAAACAAGCACATAAACGCCTTAATAAGCAAATGTTACTCAGCTCTTTTTACAAACAACACTGAGCGCACTGTAGGTTAATTACAATCTCTGATGATATCTAGCTTTCTGTCATGTCTCAATCCCTCGCGCAGCATCGGATCCGCGAGCGCGCGCAGAGTTGGGCTCATTCCAGCCGCGGTGCGCTGATGCGGTTATTTTTACTGATTTAAAATACATCAAACAAACACATCGAATTCACAGTTCAGTCTTTTGAAATTGTAGGTTTTGCTTGTCAAGTTAGTACTTTACTACAGAGCAAACAGGAAGGCTGCCCATCTCGCTCATTAGGCCTAACAGCAAACTGATTCTTCCATTCTTCTTACCTTTACTGCTGATGCTGCGACTCTTCTTGTTTGCATGTGTTCCTTCTTTGTTTGTTCCACATTTACTTTTTCTCATCTAATAACAAATTTGAGCATTTTGAGGCTTAAATTTACAAAAATAATGGCAACTGTTTGAATTCTTCCAAAGCGTGCACTTGTTCGTTTCGTTAACTGAGTGATTTCGTCATTGCCTGATGTCTGAAAATAATAAATGCTCACCAAAATGATTTCATATGACAAATAAAGCATTATAGCTCATTTATATTTATTTAATTCACTTAAATTTAAATTTAAAAACAAAAATAAATTGTAATGCTATTATTTAATTTTTTTAAATTGTGGTTTGCATGTCGCGGGCCGCATTTACATTCGTGATGGACCGCAGGTTGAGAACCATTGGCGTAGAAGAAGACAGCAGCTTTCTTCTTCTATGTCTCTATCAAAAACTAATCAATTATAGTTTTTTATTTAAAATAAAAAAGATTACAAAGGTAATGTTTACTGTTTTATGTTTTTTTTTTATTATTGTATTGAAAAATCCCATTTAAAAAAACAGACTGCCATTACATTTTTCCTCTCGCGCACCCCCTGGCGGCAGCTCGCGTACCCCTGGGGGTGCGCGCACCACACTTTGGGAATCCCTGGGTTAGAGGGTTCAGGGGTACCCTTTATCATCTGGACTGATCACAAGAACCTTGAATACATCAGATCTTAAATTAATTCTGTACTCTGGACGAAAAAAAGAAGAAGTATACTTTCAGCTTTAGGGGCTCTGTTTAACTCAATGGGATCAAAGGAGGTGAGCCTTCAGTTCCACTCTAACTTTACCAGCAGGTGTCGGTATTGGACAGACTTATTTATAAAAGCGAGTGACTTTTACACTTTTTAATGTCACATTTTTTTAATATTTGCATTGTTGTTGTTTTTTGTAATATTATTTACTCATCCAGTTTTTTTTTTTTTTTTTTGAGGAGGCACTGCCTCCCTTGCATATTATATACATACATTAATTACCAGTCAAAAGTTTGGAAACTGTAATTTTTAATGTTTTTAAAATGTTTTTGCTCACCAAGGCTGCATTTATTTAATTAAAAATACAGTAAAAACAGTAATATTGTAAAATATTATTACAATTAAAAACATTTTTATTTGAAAATATTTTAAAATAATTTATTGTGCTGGCAAAGCTGATTTTTCACTCCACTGATTTTTTTTTACTCCAGTCTTCAGTGTCACATGATCCTTCAGAAATCTTTCTAATATGATGATATGCCAGGTGGGCTTTTTTTTTTACATTTATTTTTTATGGATATATAATATATAAATATACACACACACGTGCGTAGAAGAAGTAAAGAAGAAGCCAGTCACTTGGTTTATTGCAATTTAAATTTCTAGCAACTTAATTTGGAAATACATATGAACATCAAACAGACATTATATACAGGAAAATCAAATTAAATTAAAATATAAAAAAAACAGCATGAACTTGACACACACATACAAAATCGTCAAACTCGACTGGCACACTATGGCACTAGCATGAGTGCAATTTCCTGGAAATACCCACTGATCAACTGTAAGCCTTGAAGGCGTTGTGTGTGAATTCAGATGAAAAGTTCTGTAAATGAGAATACTTTGTAGTTAGTAAGGGATGGGATTGTCATTTTTGGGGCCCTAAGCTAACTTTATAATTGAGCGAGCCTTTTTTTTTTATATAGCCATCTTGTCTGGTCAGTGTGGAGATTCCTACATTCTTGATAAATCTTGATTAAGTGCAAAATTTTCTTTTTTTTTCTTTTTTTTTTTTTAAAGAAGTAATGCTTTAAAATGAAAAGAAACTTAAAAATTAGAAGGGATTTAATAAAAAAGTGCATAGAGTAAAAAAAAAATAAAAAATGCATACCACATGTATTTTCCCCAGAATTACATTTTGACACTTTCCAAATACCAAAAAGTGACATCACAACTATATCACAAAATGTTTGCTCGAGGCATTCAGGGTAATGTTTGCTCTTTTTAACCTACATAATGTCTTTTCAGCCACAGAAATGTACAATTACAGAGAAGCTTCTGGCAGATATTAAATGTAGCCTGTTATTGTTATTAGACACTTGAATATAATGTTATCGAAGCAACAACTTTACATACTGTAACAGATTATACCTCAGTATTGAAATGTGTATATAGCGACAAACAAGTGAGATATTCAACTTGGCAAAGTAACAGGTCTGGAAAAGCCTTTGACAAACAAGTTCTCCACTGTTAAACCTACAGCATCCAGAACTTCAACTGCCCCAAACATAAATGTATGCCGTGATCTGTACATGCGTTTCATGATAAAATCAAGAAAAATAAAGTTATGGCTCATAAGCACTTACTCAAACTAGAGAGGACTTGCCGGAGCGTTTGACAGACAGGAGTGCGCAAGATGAGTTTTGATGTTGTTGAGAAGGAATACAGCAAAATTGATTTTTTGAAACAGCTCTATGAACTTCTCATTGGTTAACGGATGCTTACCTCAGAGTGCGTTTCAGCAAAAATTCAAAATTTTCACAAGTTTTTGGTTGATTGATGGAGCATCGTATTTGCATTCCCATCATCTTCTGATGTAGCATAAACACCATAATGTACCTTGATATTAAGACATTTTCTGTGTTCCTTTTTTTCCACAGGTATTTTACCCATAATCTGAATTATGCTTTTAAGTGTGTTGTGTTTTAGGATTGAAATGTCCATAAACTTAGGGGGAAAAGGTTCTGGTATATTTCTGACAGGATTTTTTCAGGCTTTTCTTTCTTATAGTGCCCTTTGTAGACGCCCTTAACATTCTCACCAAAATGATTTTATTTACACTATCATTTAATGCAGGTTATTGGGAAACTCACCATGGCTTAGTTAACACTGAGCTTTTACATGCACGTTCTTCACCTGATTATGCTTAATAAGCTGACGATGTGGGTGGTCATGTAAAAGCATTAACATGTTTATCAGAGTAAGGATAGAAAGAGTTAAAACCGGTTGATACAGCTAGATTTCAGCCCGTTACTCCCGCATGTAAACACATTACCCTGCGTTCTGTGGGCTTATTGAAGTGCACATGTATGAAATGTAACAGAAAAGTGTCTTTACTGCGGATTGAAGTGCATCCAGACAGAGAGAGCATTTTGCGGTAGGGTAGAAGAAAATGTATTGCATGCTTTGACTCTTTCTTGACCCAAAAAAATTATAAAAATGTTCATATAAAAAAAATTCACATCTCGTTCAACCAAAGCATAATTGGTTCAGTCAAAATACTACTTTGTAACTGCATGAGTGGAAAATATGAGTTGTTACAAGTTGCTGCTGATATTAGAGTATTAAAAACTCTTTAACATCACATAAAAATGTGAGTCATTCACTTCATGTGATGTTAAAAAGTTTTTAATACTAATACTCGAGTCAGATATGCAAATGATTGAATTTGGACATTACTACTGGGGAATAACGAGGTTTTTTTAAATCCTGTAAACACGGTTAAAGGTGCAAAAGCTTGAAAGTCTCCTCATATCCTGATAGCAATCTGGTCTAAATGTATTTTGAAAAATATTTATGTTCTGTGGAAGGCATCAGACCATAAAATGTTCATCTAATTATCATATTTGGTATAATTAAATAATATGATGTCCTACCTGTCTGTCAATGTATGTTTTTACATTCCCTCCCGCACCCCGTTTGCGCAGACATCATGCGTCATTGGCGTGTTTCATGCTGTGCAGATTTAGACAGACGTCAGTCGCAGAGCAGCGCAAACAAACAGCAGCCACCTTTTACAGTTCCTACAGAATCAAAACAATGCTGCTTTCATGCCATAACTACTGTAATTAAAAGATGTGACGTTTTAACCAGAGCTGTTCATGTCCTCAGACTCGGAATTATGCATTTATCAACTGCAGCAGTCGGGTACAAGCTCTCCAAGTTGTTTACGTTCATTATTATTGTAATATTATGTGGTTTGAGACGCCATCTCTTGCTCTTGTGTGTGTGTGTGGCTTTAGAGACGCTCTGAGGGAAGGGTGAGGTGGTATGATTTGAACACTATCTCGCTATTGCTAGAACCTTTGAAAATATATATTGCACCTTTAACTTGCATTGACAGGTTATTGGTTTGCATGTAAACCAGGACAACGGGTTTATTCAGTAAGCGCATTTTTGGGAGTTGGATGTGCATGTAAATGTTCCCACTGTCTAAACTACAAGCATTACAACAGAACTAGATCGCTCTCACCATAATCAAAAGATCTACTCACTGGCTGCACTGTAGACAGCTTTGATGGTTTTAATGGGAGCATCTAGTGTCAGTGGGTGTTAAGCACAACCCAGTGTGTGAAATTGCTAATGGACCATAAAGTTTTCATTAAACGACTTTGTGTGAACAAACCATCTTTCCACAAGACATGGAAAGATTTTCCTTTGTCATTCTTACACAAATTAAGACCTAAATTACTGCAGGCCGTGGGCCGTATCCCTCAGCAAAGTCCTCTGGACCAATCTCAATCTCAAGGTTTTTTGGACTGTTATAACCAGACGGTTCGATGACTGTAGATTCACCATCACTATTCTCCGTTATAGGAAGCTTAGGTTCATACGGATCTGTGTCAACAAGGTCAGAGCCTTTCTCATCTGAAGAATCAGGGGTAGAACCAAAGGAATCATGGCTGATTTTCTTCAGTAGGGGTTGGTGTCCAGAACATTGTAGTTGAGGAAAGGCGGGCGGCTCGGATTGTGGAAGGAGTGCTGTAGGAGTTTGGCCAGGAATTATGCTCCGCTGCATATGGAAAAGAGCAAATGGTTAGTCTTGGCACTGCTGATAGTACTACTAAAATACTGAGTCAGCAGGAAATAGATAATAGACACGTCACAAATACAAAACAAATGCTGCATAAAACCCCTAAAAGAACAGTTCATGTAAAACTGTCATAATTCATAATGTCCCAAACATGCACTGTAAAAAAAGATACAGTAACTACAGTAAAACCTGCTGAATAGTTAACAGTAAGTTCCCTTACTATATAAGATAAGTGTGTGTGTGTGTGTGTGGTGTGTGTGTGTGTGTGTGTGGGGGGGGGGGGTACCTTACATTTCATGTTATGTTACTGTAATTTTAGGGGACACATTTAATGGTTTTTCATTTTAATTATTGTTTTTTTCTTAGTTTTTTGGTATTAGTTGTGTATATTAGGGTTTTACATTACATCTTATGCTGTTAAATGAATATTTACTGCATTATTTTAGTGTCATGTGTGTTACCATGATAGTGTTTAGTGACACTCTTCACCTTCTATATATTATTTACCTCAGCTTGTGGAAAAGCTACTTGCGTTTCTCTTTATTATCAGTGTTATGGAGGTTGTAAAATTGTTTTTAGACTTTAGTAGTAGAATGGCCTTGCTAATTCAACAGAAAAGGGCTGTTGGATTTGGATTTTTTTTGTATATTTCAGTTTTAACATTTTTACTGTATTTTATAGAATTATTCTGGCAACCACAGATGCCAGTTTTTTTCTGTAAAAATGTTTTTTTACAGTGTGTATGGCTTTGTTCTGTGGGTCAAACTTGCACATAAAATGGATTAGGAAGTCATATGAAAGTCACTATGGCCATGATACATTTGTTTGTCAGTTCACCTTTTAGTGCTTAATCCTGTTCTGTACACACGGTTCAGCCATTTACAGGAGTGACAACTGCATTTTACAACCCAAATCAATCCCGCATTTACAGGAATTCTGCACAGTGTAAAGAACTGAACTGAAGAACTAGTTGTTATAGACGTATTTTAATGTGCATCAGAGATGTTTATCTTTCCTGTAAGCATGGTGCAAGAAATTACAAGGAAAGTGGTATCAGCCTTGACTCATTCGTGTTGCCAGATCTTGCTAGAAAAACAGTTAAGAAGCCCATAATAAACTGGAATAAATCCAAATGCTTTATACTGACAATAAGACCAAAATATCACAACCTGTACCTCCCCACTTTAATATCTCCATAAACTTGTTTGCTTTATGAGTCAAGCCCAAAAAATGCTTATAATAAGTGGAAATGGCAACACCATGATGCAGCCTTACAAACCACACAATGCCTCTGTAGACAGTGGTTTAATGACAATTGCAAAAAATAACTTGGGTTGGTGTAATATCATTTTGGTCAAAGACAGTGGAAAGCACACAGACGTGATGCCAGAATGTTATGGTTACCACAATGTCAATCACTGAACAAAAATTTAGGGGATTCAATGCCGTATTTAAATGTGGTTGTCACTCCTGAAACTTTACAGTGTGTATGTGGCTTATTATAAGGATATTCATCAACAACAACAACAACAAAAGTGTCCCACAGAGGACAAAAAGACATACAGGTTTGGACCAATATGAGGGTGAATACTTTTTCATTTTTAGGTGTAATATGCATATATCAATGTAAGATATATATAAGAAATAGAAGTGAAATGACTCAAAGACACCAACCAAAACTTCAGGAACTTTGGGCCAGTCGTTCCACTTCTTGCAGAGGACCCAAACAACACCCACGGTAATGAAGAGCAACATGAACCCTCCTCCCAGCAAAGCCGCAATTAATCCTGTGTGGTCTACAGAGAAGAACATTTCAGTGAAGCCATCTATTCTAGTACTCACAAAATACTGACTTTATTATAAGGTAAAGGTGAAGGTCTGCACCACTATCAGCATCAGACACAACTGGAAAACGTTCTCAAATAAGTTTCCAGTGCTCCCCAAACCTACCATTGCTTTCACAGAAAACGGCTTAAATAGTTATTTTTCAGTATTGAATGAACTATAAATATATTTTTTGTATCATTAATCTTACTTAAGCCAGCACCTTGGATTATTTCCATTGAGCTTGTTGCAATGCATTATGGGATTCTCCACCAATAATACACAACATGCTAAATTTGGGCAAAACAATGTATTTTAGGAGGCAACATACGTGATACTAAAATAACTATTATATAACAGTTCTTTCTGGTTCTCGAATCTGATTGGCTGAGAGGTCTTTCCAGCCATGCCATGTTCTACCAGTATCACCAAGGGAACAGTGTTGCCAAGTCTGCGGTTTTCCCGCAAAAAAAAAAAAAAAAAAAAAAAAAACGTGATTGGGCTTGTTTGAATCAGCATTCTCACAGCGAGTGTCATGTCGGACGAGCAAACCCACCATATTTTTATAAATACTACTGTTATTTTGTAACGGAATTAAGAGTTAAGAGGTTTTTTTTAAGCAAGAATATATATATATTTTCAAACCTCAGATATTTGATTTATATGTAAACATATAATGCATATATTTGAAAATTTGTTTAGATGTTTTCGAAGATGTGAGCTCTAGGCCATCAGCGACAGTTCAGTGCTCATGTACCCGTCGAGAACAGCTTCCTCTCGAACAGTGCTTTGGGAATCTGCTGCTGGCTCATATGTAGATAGTGTTTAAACATAAGGTATTCGTTTTGGGTATATCAAACAGGCAATCTTTGGTCTTATTAATTTATTACTTGTTCCAGAGCTAATAGATTTGGCTTAATGGCTATATTTACTTTATATTTACATTGAAATTAAATCCTGTACCAACTAGAGCGCTGCTTCCTACATTTGACTGAACTTTGCTTGTTTATTTTCCATTTTACTTCTTATACTGTTATAATGGCCATTGTTGTTAGTTTAAATATTAATGTTCAATAAATAATATTTTATATAAATAACATGCCATATTTTTTGAGTCTATTAGTGATTTCGACTTCAGTGAAAGTTGCATTAATACGCCATTAGAAGTCTTTATGAGCGAGTCAGTCAGAAGCAAAGACTTTTATCTTGTAGTAGACTGAAACAAGGAAGGTTAAAAGGACAAAGATATTGCTTTCTCAGTGGACATTCAAACTGATTTTGAGATTATGAATATAAGATTGACCTGAGGAATATCAGCTAGATGCATGTAGGCATGTGACGGTATCAAATTTCATGTTGCGATTAATTGCTGAAGCTATTATCACGGTATATGGTATTATCACGATATTGAAATATGTTGCAAAAAAAGTGTTGTCATAGTATAACAGGTTTAAGAACTCTTTTTGTAATAACAAAAATAACTCTGAATGTTTAAATGCAATAATGCAATACACACAAAAAATATAAACTCTAATTTTCAAATAGGTTAAAGTGCAAAAGAATTAGGCTATAAAGAACAACAGGAAACACTTTACAATAAGGTCTCATTATTTAATGCATTAACTAAGATTGAGCAATAGCTACAGAAAGTTACAGAAAGTGTTATTTTTTGTTAATGTTAGTTAAGAAACACAACTGATCATTGTTAGTTTTATCTCAGGACCTCATATTTTTAGCATCCTGATGGCTACTAGTTCTCACACACACTTAACAGCACAATAAGAAAGCTTCACTGTATAAGGAAAAATGAAAGTAAAAATGAGGGTTTTACCAGTCTCAGGCGTCTGGTGAGGGACACAGACATTTTTGTAGGAATATGTAGGAATAGCAGCAATCATCCCTTCAAACTTCAACACAACACACTGTCCGGCCACATTTTGGTTAAGGTGGATTTTTGCAGTGCATAGATCCTCATCTTCAAAACATGAGTATGAAGTCTTTTTCTGAAGATAGAGAATAGAATAGAGTGATTTAAATGATGTCGTTGTTGCGATAACATCTCTTTCAAAGTTCTTCTTTTTTTGGGACTGATTTTCTGACCTGATCATGTGTGATTGTGTATATGAATTCTTCCTTTAGAATATCTTGCTCATAAATTAAGGAAGGATGCCAAAAGGACACTTCAATCTCATCTTTGTGGACAGACTCATTTACAGCTGGAAAATCTAAAGAGCCTGGAAAAAAGCACAAGAAGAATTAGTCAAAATAACAAGAAAAAAACATCTTGCAAACAATCTACCTTGCAAGAGAATACATTAAATGAATTGCACCACTAAAATGGCATTTAAATGGATTTACTTATCTTTTATTCAGGCTTTGGTTTTGTGTAAATGAAACGTGTCCGAACGAGAATGAACACATAATACAGAGGAAATGGTTAAATATGGTTAAACAGATGCCGTACTGAAAGGACCAATCAGGTAAATGTGAATGACGTCATTACTAGGGGTCTAACGAGACATTGCGATATAAAAATGTGACAATATGTATCGGTGATGTGAACAAAATGAATGGTGATACAGGCTCATTTTCCAACTCCCCTAGAGTTAAACAGTTACGTTTTACCGTTTTCGAATCCATTCAGCTGATCTCCGGGTGCAAAAGGGAAAAATTATATCATGCAGTTTCTCACAAATGTCTCCATGGCTGCAAGGTACGCTCTCTGTGCAAGCATGGGTTCATAGGCACTGCGTGATATCATTATTACGTTATTATTAGCCATATCGGCCTAGAAAATCACAACTTTTCATTTTCTGTCGGTCTTAGTACACGATTTAACTACAGAAGAGTCAAGTTTTAAATAGGAAAAATATTGAAACTCTTTGGTCATTTTTTTGAGTGAGATGCTAACGGTCTAATCAGATTCAATTAACTATGCTAAGCTATGCTAAAAGTGGTACCGTCAGACCCGGAATGGATTCGAAAACACTAAAATTCAACTGATTAACTCTAGGGGAGTTGGAAAATGAGCCTATTTTAAAAAAAAAGTCCAATTTTCTATGCCATTCCCTCGCTAACTTGCGTCCGTCTCGTTCACTCAAATGTACGTCATTGCAAGGGTTCTGCCAGTAGTTTGCACTTCTGCAATGTAAGCAATGTGTTTAAATGGAATGCCCTAATCCCTTGATCTGCTATGAAGCGGATTTATTATTTACAATTTTTTTCCTTCAAGATTAGCACCACTTCAAAGTGGGTGGGTTCTGCTGTGACGTCACAGTTGTGTTGCATTGTGGTCTATGGATCTGCCTGAAGTGTGCATTTTGAGTACACTTCAAGGTCAAGGGTCTGTCCAAATAAATTTTCCTTGTCCACTTGACAAAGTTGAATGCACTTCAGAATTCCCCCAAAAGTTAAGTGCTTAGGGAAGTTCACGAATGTGTGTGTCTAAAAGTGGAGTTAAACACAGTCATAGAGTTCACTAGGGGTGACCCCGAATAGTCGACGATTCGAATCTTCGATAGGAGGAGCCTGATTCGACTACCAATCTCACAGTCGAATCGTCGCAGAGGTGTTATGAGACGAGATATGGGGGCGCTCAATATCTGATTTTACACAGACATACTGGTTCTTTCCCAATAGGTTAATATACAGCCTATTATGTTAATACCATAAATAAAAATGTGAAAAGAAAGAAGCTTTTAATAAATATTTTTAATGTGCGTGAATAAATCCAACCACCCCTGTGACCGATTTAAGTTTCACTTCCATGATCCGTGACCGGCAGATGAGCATCTTTATGGCAGGGATTAAATCTTCAACAACGTCTGGGATAAAGTCTACAATTGGATGCACTTTGAAATGGTAAAAGATGCTCAAAAAACGTATGATGCAAGTTGTGCCAACAGCTCATGTCCTAGAACTCAACAACGAAAAACACTGCGCCGCGCTTCTGCCGGCCAACGAGCTGACTATAGCGCGCTATTTGAAAAGACTCAAACGGACACAGGCAGATCGGGTGAAAGACTGGATTTTTTTCTCTCAATCAGGTAGGGTAGCTACAAATGATTTCAAACTATTTTAGACGGATGTAATTTGATTTTTGAATGTTTAGCTAAAAAGACTGCCTCTGTCTCTGCCTTTATTTTCTCTGCAGTTAAAAAGACAAAGTTGACAACTCTGGCTATACTTTCGTTATTTTAATAATTTCTTTAATTTTAATTTATTTATTGATCACTCTGGGTTATCTAATTTAATTATTTGTGGCTTGTGTTTTGAATATATGTTCCCCTGCACTTCAGGCATTTGATCATATTTCTGTTCTAATTAAATTCTGTAAATTAATGTTTGATAAAAAACAATATATAATTTTTTTATTAAATTAATTTAATTTTTTGGTGCATCAATGTTGTGCTGTAGAGTTAAAGCTTGCTTGCACAGACAGTTTAGCCGATGTAATTTGATTTGCCGACATATGAAATGTATATCTGCAGTGTGGCTTTTCTGCAGTTATTTTTATATATATTTTAAGGTTTATTGATCCAAAATGTTTTTATTCGTTTTCTTCTATATCTTTGAGAGTGTTCTGTACATCGTGCCTGTGAATGTTTATCCACACTGCCTTTCATTTGTTTAAAAAAGATAAAATCATTGTCAGTTTCGTCTATCACTTGACAGGCAGTTTGGTCGGTTTATTAGAAAGACGTTTCTCTGTGCTGTGTGTGAAAGAAAATAAAAGTTGTCTTAAGCCGCGCCCGCGGGTAGGCTATACTTCATATATACTTCATTTTCCGTGTCCCGCTCCTTTCAAAGTCTGTGCGCACTCTCTAGTGGACTGCTGTTTTTCAAGCTCAAATCATCACCACCTCAATCTGATTCGAATGGGATTCGACTATGTAAATCCGTAGTTGAGGACACCCCTAGAGTTCACTATATGATGAACAGATTTACTGATCAACGCACATACTGTAGTAAAGAAGGGCACTCAAACGTACGTGCATGCACAAAAATGACATAACGCTGAGTAAATTAAGATTTTTAGATGAACTAACTCTTTAAAGTTCAAAAATAGTCATGCTGACACACTTTGCAATTAGCACTGTGATTGACTGCATTGATCATCTGAAGCACATGCGCGCTGGAGCGTCTCCTCGAAGCGAAAGCACAGACACCTAAAGGGTTAGTTCACTCAAAAATGAAAATTCTGTCATTAATTACTCACCCTCATGTCGTTCCACACCCGTAAGACCTTCATTCATCTTCAGAACACAAATTAAGATATTGTTGATGAAATCCGATGGCTCAGTGAGGCCTGCATTGAGAGCAAAGCCATTCAAACTCTCAAGATCCATTAATGTACTAAAAACATATTTAACAGTTTAACAGTTCATGTGAGTACAGTAGTTCAATATTAATATTACAAAGTGACAAGAATACTTTTTGTGTGCCAAAAAAACTAAATAACGACTTTTCAACAATATCTATATGGGTCGATTTCAAAACACTGCTTCATGAAGCTTCTGAGCCTTATGAATCTTTGTTTTAAATCAGTGACTCCTATCAAACGGCTAAACTGCTGAAATCACGTGACTTTGGTGCTCAGATTCACTGATTCGATTTGTAAAGCTCTGAAGCAGTGTTTTGAAATCGGCCCATATAGATATTGTTGAAAAGTTTTTTTGGCACACAAAAAGTATTCTTCTCACTTTATAATATTAATATTGAACCACTGAACTCACATGAACCGTTTCAAATATGTTTTTAGTACCTTTATGGACCTTGAGAGTTTGAATGGCTTTGCTCTCAATGCAGGCCTCACTGAGCCATCAGATTTCATCAACAATATCTTAATTTGTGTTCTGAAGATGAACGAAGGTCTTACAGTTGTGGAACGACATGAGGGTGAGTAATTAATAACAGAATTTTCATTTTTGGGTGAACTAACCTTTTAAATCACCATATCACATTTAAGTTTTAGTAGTACGATGATTCAGAGTTTGACCTGAGTCCATACACCGATTTGGGATGAAAAAAATTGCAGATTTTAATGTATATTTTATTTATATTTATGTTTTATAAAGCAAGTATAGTAAAACATCTATTGTGTTTGTTTAATCAACATTAGTGCCATGCAAACACTGTAATTACACTGTAACAAAAAAAGTATAATACTGTATCTATATGATTACGTTATACTCCGAGAACTTACATTTATATGCATGCTGGTTCTCATCATAAAAGTCTTTGCTGTAGGTGAATTTAATGGATGCACTTTCTGATTTCTCTTGTCCAACATGTGCTGTCACAGACACAGAGTAATCATCAGCCGCATCTTTGCTGTAGTTGCTAATATCAAGGTACGTCTGGGAAGTGTCAACAGTTTGGGAATCACTAGAGACAAATGAGACAGAAAGAGTTTCTTGTGATTAAAAATGTCATATTTTCTCCTGTCAGCTGCTTTTGATGCACACACACAAACACACACACACAGACGCACCTTTGATAAGGTTGGACCAGTACACTGAATTTCAGCTGTTCAGCTGGATGACTGTAGTTCCAGTACAACACATTCACAAAGTTGTGGCAAACAACGCTGACGTTAATTGCAGAAGGAACTGTAGAGAAAAGAAAAAAAATTATTTAGACATGATTACAAACTCATAACTCGTGATTACCTTAATTCCTTCCAGCATTGCTTAACGGGGACTGAAATGTTGAGTCATTTTTTCAGACAGACGTCATTTCCTTCACATATGTCACAATCTTTAGTGACTTTGAGGTTTGACCAACATGTTCACTGCATCATATGATCATCATATGAGTTTAGTAGACAAATAAAAATTGTGCCTACGTGACAATTAAAAAAAAATGCAGAGTCAGATTGAGAAGTATCTAGTATTATCCAGCAAATACACAAACTGAAATCCTACTATGATACCCTTTAAAATATGGATGCATGATATATCGGCCACCATATCGGTCTCTGCCGATATATGTTAATTTTTAATGCTATCATTATCGGCACGATAAGAAAATGTGACCGATATATTAAAGCCAATAAATAATGGATTATTTCCTTCAGCTGAGACACTTCAGATCCACACTGTTCACCATGATGGTTTTGCTTGAAATATGATTGAAATCACTTCAAAAAGGAAAAAACAGTTAAGTACACTATATCGGTTATCGGCTTTCGAATATAAAGAACTATCGGTTATGATATTTGCACATCCTTACTATAAACCAGCAAACCAGAGCAGCCTGAACAGAGCAGGAGATCAGCTAACATCAGTAAAGTAAATGAGTTTAGACTGGAATAAGTTGTTTTTATATTTCAGCAGGTTACATAATTGTGTTGTTATATTGCTAGTCGATATTGTGTAAACTGAGGTGAACCCATTTGTGAAAAATAGGCTTTAGTTAAACGTGTTTCATGCATTAGCCTGCTATTTCAGGTTAATGGGGTCATGTTGATGTGAGGAAGTTGCTGCTAGTCACAGGAAATGCAGCTCTTGCCCAATATTAAGACACTCAAGGCATGAGACTCCTGGTGAATTAGGTACTAGGACTCAAACATTTTTCAGTTTTTACAAAGTAAATGTTGGTTGTGATGATTACTGTGATTTGGGGGGAAAAAACCCAAACCAATCTTAATTTAAGCCATTAGAGTACATAAAAATGCTTTTACAGCATTTCTTTTTAAAAAATGCCTGTTTTTCTTTATAAAGAGTGAAATGAGTTGTTTTTGTAGTGTTAAACTATATGAACATAACCTTAGCAAGTAACTAACAGCATGTAGACATATTTCGGCTATGTCACAGTTCAGCAAAGCTATTAATGCAGTTTCTGAAGTTTGAGAAGAAAATAGACAAATCATCAATGAAAATCAGCCCGATTTAAAAAAAAAAAAAAAACCTGACTTGCAAACATGAGAAAACTTTGTTGAAGAGAAGTGAAATTTAAAGCAGAAATCAGCTTTTGCACATAAGAGGAAGTTTAGTGCTGCTAACACAGCGCTTACCAAGATTCGTTTTGATGTGAGTGTTTCAATATAAATAATAATAATTAAAAAAAAAAAGTTGTTCAGAAAAATTCAATTCAACATGATGCAGTCAGAATTTTAAGTTCTCAACTATTGTTTTAATAATTGTACCAAGTAAAACTGTGTTTTGTCTATTTTAATTTGTTTGTTCACTGAATGCAAAATGCCTCATTCAGCCCATATATTCATCAAGACAACAAAAGATTTCTTGTCCAGCAAACTTTCTTTTAGTAACTCAATTTATTATGATAGCCATATGTAGTATAACCTTATAGGACACTTAAAGGGTTCACGAATTGAGAAATCAACGTTTCCTTGAGCTTTTGATATATAAAAGGTCATCGTACTAAGGAGTCCAAAGTATACTTCACTTTTTACGCATACGCGAGGGTCAGCGCACAAGAAGAAGGGTATGTGTGTACTCTACGTGCATCGCCAAAGTTTTGTAACCATGTGTACTTGTAAGTGAAGGTCACACATGTGCATTACATTTTTTTTGCAGTCATTAGTTTATCCACAAGGTGGCAACCGTGCCCTAGGGGCTTCAATTCAAGGTATCAAAGAAAACCTGCATAAACAGAACAGACGGGAACACGTGCAAGCTACAGCGACAATGGAGGCCTACATAGACGAGGGATTGTGTGAAGCGGTTAGAAAGTACCCTCATTTGTACAACTCTAGCATGAAAGAATTAAAAGATGCTTACATGGGTTGTAACTTGAGGGGAGAGATTGATCAAAACTGCATGCGTCAAATGCCTGTGTATGCGTACGAGTCAAATGAAGTATACTTTCCAAGGTTGTGCATTCAAATGTCTATTGAAACCCACAAAGAAAAAGTATACCCAGGGCTTAAGAATATCCTTTAAGTTTCAGAACTGAAAACTTCCTTTTTAGCCCAATAAAAGTTATTGACACCAGGCCCAGTGAACGACCCTACGTCCCTAAATGTGCCTATAGGTGAAACTCTGCCTCACCAGAAGAAATCAACACCTACTTCAATGTCAGCCCCGCCACTGGTGTGTTAGTGAGATGAGGAAAAATGCTGGGGTTGCATTTCAGTATAAATGTACCAAAACTGAGACTTTTGAAAACGACGGCATGGCTACCCACATTCACTCTGCATGTTCTTGACGACCATGTAAACAATAACATGGAAACTGAACTGCAATATTTGCTGGCTTTGTTGTCATTTTTAGAAGCCACTGTGCAGTTAAACTCTGTGCATTTGTATTAATACCGCAGCTGCCTACATGCGCAAGAGGCAAAGGTTTACACTTGTACGCGCATGCACAGTGTGCATGAACAGTCATGTGATGTGTTTTCGTCCATGTAGTGTAGACGGAGATCGTTTCTGAAACACTGTGGAAACGCCAGTGTAGACGAGGATCGTTTTCATTTTAAAACACCATTTTAAAACAAAAACGCACTAGTGTAAATGGGGCCTTAACGATCCAAAACTAACTGTGTTTATCTGAATACTCGCCAAGACGGACATTTTGACACAATTTTATGCGTTTTGGTACTTGCGACTCCCAAGCTGTTTGAGACTGAGCGCGGTTTGTGCGCTCCACTAATATATAGATCAGTGGTGGTGTGTGCGCTTTTGGTGTGAATGTGAAACCTGCAGGGGTTAATAAAACTATGTGCATTATTTAACAAGGCAGCTGTGAGTCACTTTGCCGTCGGAGAGAAAAGAGCGAGAATGCACCGATGACATTATTGCCTGTGCCGCTGGCAGCAAAACAAATCAGCTCGGAATAAAAAAAACCTGAGACTGACTGGCCGGTCACCGATCCGGGCTGATCATAAGGAAAATCTTCTGATCTCTGACTGATTGATCAGTGCATTTCTAGTTATTTATTTTCAAAAATGTGAATGTCTCAGCTGAGCTGTATTTATTTGTATTTGCCACATTTCACTGTGGATTCTTAAGTAAATCAATCGCATTTCTGTACCGGCTTTGCAAACAGACTTTTATGATATGGCCTCGACAGTAATGCAACGCGTAAGTAACTGTTAATTCTAATGCATGATCTCATATTCATGTACAGTCAGATGCTCGTTGTCAGTAAATCAAATCAGCGATTAAACTCTGAACTTCACTCTTAGTAGGATGAAAATAATCTTATTTAAATGGTGATTAAATTATACATAGAAAGCGATCAAAGAACGCTCCCTTTACAATCGCTGGAGCTGTCAATCAAACAGCGTGAGTTTATCAGTGACTGAGTTCTGGACCCACGCCAAAACTTCAGTTTAATTCAACGAATCTCTTAGTTATATTGCATTTTCCCTGTTAATTATGATGAATGATTAGTTAACCTTGAGAGCTGTAATAGTAAAAATGTGCTACAAGTTTTAGAGTAATACTTTTCATATGCAAAGATGTCTCACAGCAGATGATAAAATCAGGGTAGGAAAAATTTCTAAATTTCTAAATTAAGCATACTAACATTATAAGTGCACCACAGGAAACATTATAAAACAAAACAACGCAGTTCATGACCCCTTTAATGTTTTACGTGAACGACTGCTGGGAACTAACAAAGTCTTAACATTTCAGCAATATGAAACTCTTTGTTTAGACAACTGTTTTTGACTAGTTGGGACAACATCCGGGTCTGCTCTGTTAGTCTGACATGGGTTTTATGTAGTTTCAAGAAAATAACATTTTCATAAACTCAAGATTTTATAAACTGGAAAATAAGTAGTGGCTTTTTTACAGTGTAGCAATAATCCACTGGAGGCCTTTGTTTGTTCATTATGATTTCAGCCTGAGAGTGACAGAAGCAGAGGCCACACTGATTCACAGCTGTAACCACGTGTGATTGCTGACATTTTCACACCCACTCACATCAGACCTAGCTGCGGTTTTACTGTGACACAAGTGTGAAAATAAAACCAAAGTGTCCGTACTAAATTATAGCACCCATACTGTACATTCAACAACAAACTCTGGCCAAAACAATGGGTGACTGGCTGGCACATTAATGCAAACCAAAACAGAGACAGAAATAAAGATAGAAATGAAGGAATGAAAATAACAACAGGAAGGAAGTTAAAGAGCAAGAGAGAGAAAAATACTCGTGCAAACACACAGGAGAAAAACGTGCAGACCTAAGTTTGAGTACTAAACCTAAACTCCATCCAACATAGAGAGCTGCAAACTGACACTAACAAGTTCAATAGAAATATAATACCTGCTAAGTGAAACCTAATGTAAGAATCTGCCTGCAAGTCATGTGACATTCATAAAGCAAGTGTAATGTAAGAACCTGGAGGTAAAACTACATTGTTGCATTATATAACGTTTAACAGATTATGTTTATCCGAAGATGGAATAATTAGTACTAACCTGAGGTTTTTACCATATACATGTTTTAATGTAGCCTATATGGCCTACAGATCTTAAGCATAAGGTTAGGTGAGAATGTGTTTTATTATTTATTACCAAGAAGAATTAATATTTTATTTATGTTTACAAGTATTGTATATGGGCCATTCTACAGAACTGGTTCAAAGTTGGAAAAAAATATATTTTTCCACAAATTTTGTATGTATGCAAACTGTATAATAATATCCACATTCTAGTAATTGTGCAGTTAATTCTCATATTGTATTTTCAGAAAGTTTTTACTTTGTAAATATATTTGCTATTTTTTTTTTAGTATTTTTTTAAATTCTCAGATAAATCAATAATTACAATTTTAACAATATTAACAATATTTAATGTGTAATTTATTTGATTTGTTGTATTTTGAATCAAATCTTTCTTTATAAAAGTCATAAAGATATTATCGTACTGATTTCAAAGTGAAGGATTCATTAGTTTGAATATACATTTAATCAAACACTATAATAACATCTTAGTTGATCATTCATTATACTTGATTTCTGACAAAACATCCCATGTTTCGGTCGTGACTGCACATTTTCAGTAGTGACAGTAATGTGTTGGTAGCGATCACATTACAGGATTTTAACTCACATGCTAAAATTCAAATGATTTGCATAACTGTACTAAAATGTTGTTTATTTCCCCTAAATAAATGATTATGTGTTCCCTTTTGTCACTACTCAAACAATGATGTCACAAACAAAACTTCACCACATGTTTCAGTTATGACAATTTTAAGTCTAGCTCCAAGATGCTAATCAGCACATGATTATCTAGCACAGTTCTGAACAGTTCCACACACATAAAAACTCAATTTTATGAAATAACACCTAAAAACATTTGCTTAATTGGAGAAAAAAAAAATAGTGACATTCCTTAAAGTTACACACACATTTCTGGCCTTTGCAAAAATGTAGCTCTGAGATGGAGGGAGTGGTGGAGAGTGTTAGTGGTGGAGATGTTTTATTATCTTGACAAGACTTGCATTTCCATGATTACAACAACAACTCTGATGGATGGACCCTTTAAAATGGTTAATGCAGATCTCCACCAGAAATTTGTAAAGTAAACTCAACTGGGATTGTAATGCACATATCTCATTATACAGATCTCTGGAATGCTTAAGGACATCCGTTCCATTCAGTACAAGTTGCTTTCAGTTAAAACAGCTCAAACATACATTTTAGTCTGGGAATAGTTTAAGCCTTGTCTGTGAAACCAGGAGGATAAACTCGCAATTGCAAGAAAAAAAAAAAAAAAAAAAAAGTCAGAATTGCACATATTTATCACGCAAGTCTGACTTTATAAAATGGAAATGTTAGTTCATATCCCCCAGTTCTGACTTTTAAAATGAAATTCTGAGGGGGGGGGGGGGGGGAATTACCTTTTTTTTTTTTTTTTTTAATACAATTACAATTTTTTTTTTACTCACAAACAACTATCACAAAACAGTTGTGGATCATTCAGGTAATGACAGGACAGTTAAGATTCAACAGATCAAGATCCAATTTTTATGAATTCAGATATTTTGTGTTGTGGAATATATGTAAACATCCGTTATGTGAAATAGCTTATTCAGACAGTACTAGATAAAAATAACATGCAATTTTTATGATCCCTCTTGGCTTAAATGATTAAAATGTTGCATATTCTGCAAGGGTTATGAAATTTATGAGCAGAAATGTTTAGGATGCTTTTGTCAGAATCATCAATTGCTGTTCACATTAATTGCCCGTCACAGTTTACATTGTTTAAATGACATTAAAATTCAAAGTAATGACTTTGATCATCTAAAACACATTTCGGAAGTAACTGCATTTCGATTGGTTGTGGGACAGAGGTTCACACAAATTCAGTAGAATGGCCCATACAGTAACAACCTGATAGTCAATAATAACACCGATCTCCACCACTAACACACTCCACCACTGATCAAATGATGTCAGCTCTATTTCTGCCTTGCAGAAGCTTATGAATCGATTATACATAAAGTATTTACACAAGGCGCTGTACTTAAAGAGGCAGACAGACTGTCTGACCACCCACTTTTCCAAGTGCTTTGTTTCAGGAAGCATTTTGTCCACAGGGATTTAAAAAAAATATATTTATAAAAAGAGTAAAATTGAGTAAAAAAAAAAAAAAGTTTGAGGCAATGAACTATATCCAAGTTTTGCAAATTATATAAAAAGAAGAATACATAATAATAATGTTAAAATATATAACGACACATCACTGCACATTTCTATGACGTTTGATGGTAGACGCCTTCACTGTCCTCTCTTGCCAAGACTTGCATTTCCAAGATAACAACAAACAACTGACGGACAGACCCTTTAACATGGTTAATTTAGATCTCCACCAGAAATCTGGCAAGCAAACACAACTGGGATTGTAATGCACAAATCCCACTATACGGATCTCTTGAATGCTTCTTTCAGACTGGTGTTCAATCATGGCATTCAGCAGTCAGATATTCCCTAGTATTTACGGTCATCCATGGATATGCTGTATATCAGAGTAACTGTACTGGCGCCACTTTCATGTTCACTGGTCATCTTGTGCCTCAGTTATCAATCGTGGTGAATGGACATCACCTCAGAGGACTATAGTATTACCGATTGTTATTATTGTACATTCTAATGAACTATTTTTCTTCTTAATGGAATCTTTAGGATTATATGCAGGTAAGTTTATAAAATGATGCTTCAAATAGTATTTTGGCTGGCTTACCAAATATCAAACACTTAGAAAAGTGATACAGCGGCCTCAGGCATGGGTAGGTTACTTTTAAAATGTAATTTGTACTGTATTTTGTTAGATTACACAAGTTTTGTAACTTAATCTAAATACTTGCAATAATAATAAGTATGTAACACAAAAACAAAGTAATTGCGACTTTTTTCTCCGAATTGTGTGATATAAAGTTGCAATTGAGAGTTAAAAAGTCAGAATTGTGTGATATAAACTCGCAATATTGAGAAAAGTCAGAATTGTGATATATAGGGCCGGTTTCACAGACAGAACTTAGACTAAGTCAGGATTTCAATTAGGGTATTTAAATAGCTTTGGGTATTTAAGAAATCCTTTGGATTATATTGAAAAAGCTGAGCTTTGGCTGTAGAATCACAGTGCTGCTGTAATCAATAATGTAGATCTAACTCAGACCTGATCATCTTTTCTCTTTGCTTGTCGGGCTGTTATAACAGCCCAAACTAAATGTAATAATAAAAAGTCAAGGGCCAAACTAAATCAAACCCTGATCTCAATGACGATGACTTAAGAATTGTGATTTTCTCCTTTGATTCTGCTTGTTTACAGATCGCCTTCCTGACACATTCACTGTGTTACAATCATTAACACAAGGAATGTGTCAGAATTAACACAACAAGTGTTGTCCCTAAACTCACACACTGATATGTAAGAATTTCACACATTTTTAATCCATTTTAATATTTCTAAGAGTGTGTATTGCATTCATTTTAAGTGGTCAAAAATAACACCTCTATGACATAAATTGTGTGATTTATGACACATTAGTGTGATAAATATTTTAACACATTGCCTGTGTTAAGAAGAATAACACACTGGTTGAGTTAAAAGTAACACAAAATGTGTTGTCCTTAACTAGGCACACAGGTGTGTTAAGATATAGTATATATGGTATATGTTTTTAACGCAGCTGTTTTAAGAGTGTTGAGAAAGAACAATGGCACAGACATATTTTAAAATATGCCAGAACAAGTTTCTTTAAGTTAAAACAGCTCAAACAGGCATTTTAGTCTGGGAAAACTTAAGCCTTATCTGTGAAACCAGGAAGACAAACAAAAGTCAGAAATGTACATATTTATCACACAAGTCTGACTTTATAAAATGCAATTCTGTGAAAAGTGTAAAAAAAAAAAACTCACAAACTACTATCACAAATCATGAAAACAGTTGTGGATCATTCAGGTAATGACAGGACAGTTAAGATTCAAGGGTATGTACATTTCTGAATGAGGCAATTTTTATGAATTCAGATATTTTGTGTTGTGGGATATACGTAAACATCCATTATGTGAAATAGCTTATTCAGACGGTACTAGATAAAAATAACATGCATTTTGTATGATCCCTCTTGGCTTATTTTGTTAAAATGATTAAAATGTTGCATATTCTGCAAGGGTTATGAAATTTATGAGCAGAAATGTAGCTTAGGATGCTTTTGTCAGAATCATCAATTGCTGTTTACATTAATTGCCCGTCACAGTTTACATTGTTTAAATGACATTAAAATTCAAAGACATGACTTTGATAATCTAAAACACATTTCGGAAGTAACTGTAATTCGTTTACCACCCATTAAATTTAACTGTAATGACATACAATCACTCAAATTTTATATTTTAAAGACGTAAACTAAGTTAACAGTTACTCCACCCTGTTTATTGATAGGAAAAACACGCCTCCCAAAATCGCTGTATTGTGTTGCGTTTAGTGTAATGTGGCGATGTAAACCTTTGTTTGTTTACATAAAAATGCAGTCAGCAAAATCAGTATCTTGATTCTTGATGATGAGGAGGAACATTTTTGTTACATTAAATCAAGTCCCTCGGCTACGAGTCTCTATTATGACATACTGTCAAACAAAAATGAAGGTGAAACTTTAAATGTGAACGCATACGCCTATAAACACTCGCTCTTACGGTACACGAGTACTGTAATTATGTTATAAACAGCAAAATGTGAACTATTTTGAATCTTAATAGGCCTATATATTTTTTGTTAATTTTTTTTTAACGCAAAAACAACCCAGACGATAAAATATTTAATGCATGTTCTCTATAAACACTTAATTTCATAACTTCAGAGATTTTCAGACAGGGAAATCACAAACGCTTAACGTTACAGTTCCCAGATTTCCATAACCGTTTATGGGAACCACATCAGGCCTGTTACGAGAAATGATCCTCGCATGTGAATATAGCCTACAGCGCAACACGCTCAAACAGCTTTCATTTAGAAAAGACTGTTCAGACTGTTATTTATTGAATATTTATGTTCATATCTCATGGACGCACGCGCTCAGACAGATAAACAGATACATCTATGTAATCGACGAGCAGCTTTAGCAATGTGACACTCACCAGAACCAAAGACGCACTGACACAATAACGCGTAAAACACCCCAAACTGGAACATAAGATCCATCGGCATTGTGGTAAACCGGTTTTCTAAAAATTCTCAGGCCGACTTCAGAAGCGCGTCCGAGACCCGACAGACATTTCCTGACTCGGCTTTGTGCTCGTGGCTCTGAGCGTTTGTCTCTACTGGACTCGATCTGGGTTGCCAAATATTCAAATTCCCCCTGACACAGTAAAAGCGCGACGGGTTCCGCTTTATTTCATTATACACAGTACTATGAGTTATTTTCTTTATTCGATTGGTAAAATATGTTTTTCTAATACATAAATACTGCTGACTTGAAGTGTATTCTAAGATTTAGTTTTTACGTGAATCTGGCAACCCCTGTGGAATGATACGGTGCTTTCCATCTTATCAGGCCTCAAGCAAAAAGCTTACATGAAACAAGTACACTAGAGCTTACCTGAAAGATTGTTAAAACATTAGTTTCGATATTACTCATCAAAGGTCTATATATATATTCTGTAATGGGATCAGGGCTAACTGTCAGAGTGTTTTTATATATATATATATATATTATATATATATATATTTCTTAGTGTTATTTTTGAAAGTCGTTGACCACAAAACCATCAACACTGGAGAAAAAAAGTTTATTCAACAGTTTATGTACAGAATAGTGTAGAATGTTATCCCTGTTGAATGCTCAAATCTGATTGGTTGATCAACGTTCTAAGGTGTGCAATTATTTTCAGGGAAACGCACGGCTAAAGTAGTTCTAGCAGGTCTTGACCGCATTACAGTTCCATATCACTTCGCCAAATGATTTCAGATTTCGGGATGACGCATTTTTGTAGGCAAAACCCGGAAGCGAGTTAGCATTTTAGGACTTCCGGTTCCAACGCTGTAAAGTCTATGGGTTTTTTGAATGGGGTTTTAAATCGCCCGAAATAAGGTCTGTGGTTAACAAAGCCTCTAAATATTTTCACGTTTCGATCTATGACATAAAATACACCACTTATAACCCACTTGTGATTTTTTAAACCTTTACTGTGTCTTAAAATCGGTGGTTGCTAACAAATTGCTAAAAGGGACTACTTCCTTTGGCGGGGACTTTAGACGTCATCATTAAAAACGGGACATTTAGACAGCATTTCTCATGAAAAAGTGGATAAGTATTCATACACAGCGCATATATAATCAGTGAGCATGTTTTTAAATAGAGTTGTTTTCTAAATACAGTTTGAGGAAGTTTGGTGGTGACGTCGTTGATCCGCGACCATAATGTGCTGTAGTCCGTTTATAGCCTACTGTTAGCCTTTTATATCTGACCACTTTATTTAGGCTTCAAAATTTATAAATGTTGTGTTAACTTGTAAAGATTATCTTGATAGACAAAACATGTAAGTGTCATAACCCTTTGTTAAACACAGAGCTTATTTTCTGCGATTTTCCAAAAGTCTATGGGAAAAATGCAAAGGCTTTCAACCGAGGAAACCCGTGCGGCGCTAACTTCCGGGTTGGCCTACAAAAACACGTCATCCCTGGGGCACTCTATTGGTCCTACAGCTTACAACCACAAAAGAAGCAAAACCCACAACAACACTGACCAAGCAAATAAATCTAGTAAACAATAGGGTGAAAACAACAAATTATTGTTATGGTTTTTGCCACAAAATATGTTTATCGTGTCCTGAAAGCGCACTCTCTCTTTCAACTGTACACAGGTCACACTCGCACAGAAACGTTTTGTCTGCGTTGCTCTGATGAATTAATCAGTAAAATAGAGCTACATGACTCACCAGCAAGGTAATAACTGTGCAGTTCTTGAGGTAGATAAAATTTTAGTTTCGCTATTAGTTAAGACGCTGCTGCCGTGAGAGATGCACAGATCAGATAGTCACGCTAACTCTCTCTCTCTCTAGTATGTTAATAACTGTATCAATGGTATTATTCTGCTATCAAGGCTCAAGCCTCCATTACTAGTTCTGAAATGACGTTTTGGAATTAGCAACGGAGGCTTAATGCGTAAGAAATTAGTTCCACACACGAGTGTTTCAAAGGATTGGTTCACTTTCAAATAAAAATTTTGGCAGAAGTACTTGGAAGGTGATCATTTGTTTATATGAAGCATATACATTTACATTTTTTTTTCGAAAATGACAGATCGTTTCTCTAGATTAGACTCTTATTCCTCGCCTGGTATCGTTTAAAGCCCTTTGAAGCTGCACTGAAACTGTAATTTTGACCTTCAGCCGTTTGGGCTCCATTGAAGTCCACTATAAGGAGAATAATCCTGGAATGTTTTCTTCAAAAACCTTAATTTGTTTTCGACTGAAGAAAGAAAGACATGGACATCTTGGATGACAGTAAATTATGAGTAAATTATCAGGAAAGTTTTATTTGAAAGTGAACTAATCCTTTAAGGACAAAAACCTGACACATATCTTGAAATACAACATCGAAACTGTGTCTTGAGGTGTGGTAACCGTAGTATAAGTAGAACATTTGACTGAAGTAGAACAGTTGAATTTTTAGAAGATAATACACACCCAAATTGTCGTCAATTATTCCTTACATATATCGATTTACCCAGCTAATAAATTTATGTTTAAAAAAACGTTGTTTGAACAGTGATTTACAATGTTTCTACACTGTAAAAAATAATTGTTGGTTTAACTTAAAAAAAAGTAAGTTACTTGGTTGCCTTGAAATTTTGAGTTCATTGAAATAAAAAAAAAATTGAGTTAATACAATGAAGGTGACTGGTTTAATCAACAGAAACTCAAAATATTATGTTATCTGAACTATATTAAGTTAATTTGACGAAAGATTAAATGTTGTGATAAATCAAGAAAATGATTTTTTACAGTGTAAAACAATACAATTCTTCTTGTTGTGATTAGAATGTTAAAAGGTTTCAATAATGTTAGTACAACATTTTCTTAACCTTATTATTTGTCGCAATATAACATTATTTGAACTTTTATTTGTAATATTCTAAGAAGGTCAACATTAACATTCATCAAAGACAAATAAGGATGTTCCAAAAATGTTGTTCTCAGAAGGTTTTCTTTCAACATCATAAGAACGTTCATCAATTAAAAACATCATAATGACACTCCAAGAACGTTAGGAACGTTTCTCTAAACATCATGAGAACACATAGCAAAGATCGATAATGTTACAAGAACATTCTATAAATGTTATTTAAAGAATGTTTTATCTTTAACAACAACAAAAAAAAAAGTCTTGTCCTTTACAAAACATTACTGAAAGTTGTGGTAATGTTTCCTGTTAGCTGGGTGGTCAGAGTTATAGCCTACTGTACCTGTTTATTGAAAAGAGAAACTGAAACACATGTGACACTTTGTTCCAATATCAATGTGTCAAACTAAAATTTACAACAAAGTTGAAAAATTCAATCAAAATCTACTTCTTCATAATAGGCTAATCTTATACAAACTTGTCTTAATGCCAGCGTTGTTTAATTGATCTCAGTTAAAAAATATTAGGAATTTTAGATGGATGACAGAATTCACAAATATGTGTCAATTTACAATACTGAAATAGCCCTTATTCCACCTTCTCCATGTAACAAATATAGCCCTTATTGAATGAACAAGACATATTCAGTTTATCCCATCATTGTCAGGCAGGTGATATTGTTGGCAGTAAAATAGTAACTTCCATGCAAGATCTGTATTTCAAGGTCCTGTAAGTTTGATGATGTCTTCTTGTTCACTTTAGAGAAACACTTAAGTTACTTGCCTTGAGCAGAAGGAAGTTTCTCCTGGATTTGCACACATATTGGTGATATTGGATGTCAGTTATTCTTATAATATCACAAGTTACAGGACATTGATGGTTAGACACAATGGACTGACATCCTCCTCCTCTCGCAGGGGAACCAGTCCCTAGAGATGCACGCACATGTATTTCTGGACCTTTGCCATCATGTACAATTATGGTGACTTCTGACTGAGTGCTTTTCAGGACAAGCCCCAAAGTGGAGACGAGAACACGCTTGCCCAGAAACAAGCATCTAGGGCAGTGGTTCTCAGCTGGGGGCCACGGCCCACTAGGGGGCCTCAGTGATTCTCCAGGGGGGCCAGATAACATATGATACATAAACTACAAAAAAACAGTGTCGCTAAAAAAGTTTTGATGGATGACGATTGTATAAGAATGACTGCAATTATAGTGACATACAGGAGTTTGTTGGGCCAAAGGTGAGAATGCTAGTGCATGCCAGGGTCAGTAACTAACTTGAATGGGCTAAATACAGAGCTCAAATTCCAAGTATGGGTTACTATACTTAGCCTTCACATGTCACTTTTACTATTTCCCGCTTCTAGTTAATTTCTGTGGTACTCATGGTTTGATTTGGTGTTTGCACCTGATTTAGTTGATTGTTTTTTCAGTGTATGCAAGCTCTGTGTTTCCTTCAGGTCATTGTCTGTTCTCTTCAAGATTATGCTGGTTCATGCTTGTATTCATGTGTTCTGAGTATTGTTTCTTTGAGTTTGTTTAAAGGTGCTAAAGAGGATCTTTTTGTCAACTGAGAATCCAAAGACTGTTAGTGAGTTTTTGAAATGAGCGCATGCGTAAGAACAACCCCCCTCCTTCACAGCTCATTTTAAAGGAACGCCTCCCAAAACTCGTGCACGAGTATTGAACACGAGTGTTTACCACCGGCATTTGCTGTGTCGTGTTAGGGGATTTATTATGTCGGACTCACCGCAGGTAACTCATAATCTGCAGTTGTTACTCCTGTCTCCAGACAAAAACATTGCATGCGGCGCCTGTGGAGTGTGGAAAGTTACTGGAGCGCGCAGCCGTGCTCGTCTCTCGCAAGGAACGTCATGGCAGTGATTGACAAGCCAGAGGGCCAATGTTTTTAAGGCCCTACCTCGTGCACAGATGATGTATATTAATATTATTACTTTCAGTGCACCTAATAAATAGTCTTTTATCAGTTAGTAAAGACAGTTTCAAGTAATATTGCAAAAATGTATAAAACAAAACATCCTCTTTAGCACCTTTAAAGGTGCCCAAGAACGTTTTTTTAAAAAGATGTAATATAAGTCTAAGGTGTCCCCTGAATGTGTCTGTGAAGTTTCAGCTCAAAATACCCCATAGATTTTTTTTTTTATTCATTTTTTTAACTGCCTATTTTGGGACATAATTAGAAATGAGCCGATTCAGGGTGTGTGGCCCTTTAAATCTGGCGCTCCACACCCCAAGAGCTCGCGCTTGCCTTAAACAACATAAAAAAAGTTCAAACAGCTAATATAACCCTCAAAATGGATCTTTACAAAGTGTTTGTCATGCAGCATGTCTAATCGCGTAAGTACGCTATTTATTTTGATGTTTACATTTGATTCTGAATGAGTTTGATTGTGCTCCGTGGCTAAAGCTAACATTACACACTGTTGGAGAGATTTATAAAGAATGAAGTTGTTTATGCATTATACAGACTGCACGTGTTTAAAAATGAAAATATTGACAGTCTTCTCTCCGTGAATACAGTAAGAAACAATGGTAACTTTAACCACATTTAACAGTACATTAGCAACATGCTAACGAAACATTTAGAAAGACAATTTACAAATATCACTAAAAATATCATTTTATCATGGATCATGTCAGTTATTATTGCTCCATCTGCCATTTTTCGCAATTGTTCTTGCTTGCTTACCTAGTCTGATGATTCAGCTGTGCACAGATGCTCTTGTCTAATGCCTTGAACATGGGCTGGCATTTGCAAATATTGGGGTTGTACATATTAATGATCCCGACTGTTATGTAACAGTCGGTGTTATGTTGAGATTCACTTGTTCTTCTGAGGTCTTTCAAACAAATGAGATTTATATAAGAAGGAGGAAACAATGGAGTTTGAGACTCACTGTATGTCTTTTCCATGTACTGAACTCTTGTTATTCAACTATGCCAAGGTAAATTCAATTTTTGAATCTAGGGCACCTTTAAATCAAGACTGCTGCATTTAGATCCTTTTTTCATTGCAACCACATGTGAGTTGTAATACTATCTTTAGAAGCTTTCTCACTTCAGCTACATGATTCATTCAGTCATCATATTTATAATTGCAGGAGAAGCCATAGGGGCAGTTTTGAAAAGATTAAACCTGTAAAAAATTATATGAACAATAAGCCACAACAACACGTCTTTCCATTACTTTGACACATCAATTTAACGAATTTCAACTTTGTTGAAAGCCAACTGACTTGTAAAGCCAATTTGGTTATAGTTTAAAAATTTAGGGCAGCAACTGAACTGAAGTTCTCAAGTTGAATTAGGGGGAATTTTTTTTTACAGTGCTCCCCCTGAACATTCAGTTCTAGCATTTGTTACATCCGTGCCACCGCAACCACAAAACTTTGCACTTCAGCATTTTATTACTGTTTTTCAACAGCGTGTCAAACCACATGCAAGCTAAACATTTTTAAATGGAACTTGAAGAAAGGAACATGAACGTGATTTCTAATAACATTGTCTTTTTGTTTCTCATTATAATAACAAAGATAGTTATGAAATTCTTTGCACAGCTATTTGCATAAAGATTATGCATGCTGATATTCAGATATCACTTAAATATTGTACAAAAATATTGTCCATGACTGTGGGAATGTGATAAGGTTTACTGAGCCATTATATTTTGCCCCAGTGTGTGACCTTGTGCACCAAGATAAATGTCCTGCAGAATAGTGAACATGTACAGGATACAGATGGTCTTTTAAATTATTGTTGACTCCTTCACCTGCTCTATAATTCTGTCAGCTCTTGTACTGAGAAGGGCTACCGTAACGAGGTCAGTAGATGTGGGAAGAAGGAGGCGGGAACCGGCGAACATTCAACAAAACTTTAATCTCAAAATAAACAAACACAAAATGGAAGTAATGCCGGCAGACCCTCGCGGACGTCTGCCGGCCACACAAACATAATAGAACATAAAATAAAGTCCAGGCCTGGTCCTCTCTCGTCCTTCACGGTAGTCGCTCCTCCTTTTATGCTCCCGGAGCTCCTCCGTGAGGGACTCAAGGCCGGTGCGCCTCCCAGGTGAAGCTCATTAACACTCGCGCCACCGGCCTCGCGCCGTTCCCTCACGGCTCTCGCCCGCCCTGGTCGCCACAGCTACTTAATCACATTTCAGTATTATTCATATCAGCAAAACATGATAACTGGTCTTAATTATTTACTGTAAATGATTAGAAAAATATTTGGTAACACTTTATTTCAGTGGTCCACTTTAGACATTCTGTAGACCAAGTAACAAGCAACTACATGTGAAATAACTCTCATTAGAGTATTAGTAGACTGTCTGTTTAATATCTGCTAACACTTTATTTTGATGCTCCCAACAGATACTGACTATAAGTAACTTTACATGCTCATGTCAGCTTATTCTACTAACCCTGACAGTCTACTAATACTCTAATGAGAGTTAGTTGACATGTAGGATCAATTTTAGGCCTACTTATAGCCAACAGGGAGACCATCAACATAAAGTGTAACAAAATATTTACAGTGAAATGTATGTATATGTACAGTGTAATGGGGTGAGAAAATGGTGTTTGTAAGTTTTTCATTCTTTTTAAATGCCTGCAAGAGTCTACGTTTGAATGCTAAATGTGTGCATTATATAAATGTATTAAATGGTTTGGTGTTTCTGCATCATGCATTTGCTGAAAGCTCTATTATAGGCTGTTGGTTCCCCTGTCACATATACTGTAGTGTGACAACACACAGGTCAACAAGAGTTTAATGAACTGCATATTTTTTTTCCCTGTGCAATAACAGCTTTTACTTTAAATAACAAACCTACTAGCCCGTGTCTGCTTTTTGCTTCGACTGAATAATTAACACACACACTTGCATCCTGTTTTGTCAGTAACACCTACTCCTTCTGAACATTGAAAAAGGGAGGATTCATTACGCCTCCTCTGGACATTCTAATGTATTACACTAAAAAAAAAAAAAAAAAAAAGGAACAAAAAGGGAAAGTTCATGTGATTCATTGCATGATCCATATATGAGTAATACATTTGTTTGTGAGTAGTTCTGTCGAAACACAGCGTGCACATGGAGAAGATTTTAGTTTAAAATTTACATAAATGTAGGCTTTAAAGACTATGTTTTAGGTCCCGTAACTGTTTTGAATGTTTCACTATTTTAATCATGTTTTTACTTTCACTTATTTTAAATTACATTTTTAAAAATGTATTATTCCATTTAGCTTCTCACAATTATAATATTTTCTGTAGCCTAAATATTAAAAATGGTTTCATGATTATGAAATTCACAAAATATTAACAGTTCCCTCCTAATTTATCTTCTTTTCTAGTTGTTTTTTAATTATAATAACCATAATAAACATTATCTATAATTCTCTATAAATCCAAGTTACAATATGTTTTTAATGTTAAATGTTACTTAACACTTGTGTGACCTTATAGACATTTTTGTCATTTTAATTTTTTTAAAAAAAATTTTATATATATATATATATATATATATCATTTTGCCTGTGTTAATGCCAACTGCATAAATGTTGGCACAGATGTGTATTTCTATTGGAATTTTACTATTTCACCCTCATGTCCTTTAATAAATCTATTACAGTAACACAAAATAGTTCCACTCAGGAAAATATCCCATTGAAACCCATTAAAACTGCAATTTTTAATCTCAGGGCCATTTAACTATAACATTTTGCAATCTTTGTTAATAGGCTTTCATTCTATTGGCAAGGACTCAAAATTATTTTTTTTACTATTATTTTTTATCAGATGGTGCCATTTTTTTCAGGTTTGGCCTATAAAGCAAATGTTCACTTTATTCTTGTTTTCTGTTTATGCATATATTATAGAGCCATGTGGATAAATTATGCAGCTGTAATTGTGTGGGTGTGTTGGTATGGAAGTCAAAGTGTGGTTTGTATGTGTGTTATAAAAAAATTGTGTGTGTACGTGTGTGCGATATATTTGAGAGAGAAAAACTCTACTGCAAATCACAAATCCAACCACTGTGTACACCAGTGGAGTTTTGCTGGCATCTAATGGGGCAAATTTGGTACTGCACCCAAACAAAATTACTGAAAGCTCATTTTTTGAGATATCAGCCTCAAATTGGGAACACAACTTTTTATGGCTTTTCTAGCAGTTTTAGAGTTCAACATGTTTCATAAAATATATATTTTATATAAAATAATGTTCATAAATCATTTTCATAAACTTAAACCTCTATAAATTTTTGTTTTGTTTTTTAGATTCTGCCAAGGGCCTTCTTTAAAATGAGTCCAAACTTAAGTCTGTGCTCCCAAGCTTCAAATTTTTATGACAGCTTTTTTTACACAGACATTTTGTCCTCTAGGGACCTATGAGTAACTTTTTTTAAAAGTTAAACCAAAACCAAAGTTATTGTTAAGCTTTAGGATTCATTTCACATTTACATGAACAAGGATAAGGTACACAGAACCAAATATGAATATAAATATGGTTTGGAAACACATCACAATTGTATCCTATTTATGTTTTTGAACCCTTTTTTTTTAACATTGTTCATTAATACAATCATTCAGTGCTTAGATTTCCAGCACTTCCAGGAAAACCTCACTCTTGCTTCATACTCATGATTTAATGGTCTAAGCTTAGTCATCTGTGTTTTTTTTATTGACTGTCTCACGTTGTTCCCAGATGTAGTTAATATTTTCCTTCTTGGCTTAGCTGCTGTGCTCATGCATAGCAAGATGCTGAGGACACCGTCTTGTGGCTTTGGCAGCCTCTGTGGACTTGGTAAGCCCAACCCCACAGTCCATGAATGATCTATGAATCCTCAGACGTGCAGACCGTGAGATGGACATGTGTTCGACTGCCTCTCAGCATGACAACGACAAACAGGTATTCATTTTTTGCTCTCTCTTTGTTTAAATGTGACTTACTGTAAACCTTTGAAGTGTTACAAAAGCCAGGATACAAACTCTGAGAATCAGGTTTGCCATATGAGGACAGTGTTTATCTAAGAGACAATCTAACCACTTTAATAAACCCTACAAATCATTGCCTAGGGTATTATCTTTTGACAAGACAGATGTTTTATTAGATTAACTAGAGAAAACAGTGAATCAGCACAAGCAAAGCTGCCAAGAATTCTTTCTTTCTGCATTAAGGAGAAAGACTGTACTGAGAAGCTTTATGAATGGGTCCATTATGCAGATTCTTTCTGAAAAGGATGTAAAGTGTGATGTTGGTTGAGAATGAATAGTTAATGTTTAAAAGAGCTTCAAAGCACTGTTTGCTCTGTGAGAGAAAGTTAATCCTGAACGACACACCCTGGAGTTATTCAGGAGAGAAAATGGAGGACAGCTGCATGCGTTCTGGACCAGGCAGGATAAATAGTGGTTGCTAACGGCACGTCACCTCCGGCCAGTTTTGTTGCATAATAAGAAGCACAAGCATAGTTTAAGACTCTGGAGGAAGAAGCCAATCCAAGCAGCAGGACTGGTGCAGAGGAATTTTTGTGAGAGTCTAGCTCATATAGTCAAAACCTTCAGGTTTTATGTTGCCAAAGAAAGCTGATAAAAAAAGGTAAAGCTAGTCTACTTTGTTTTTTGATGAAAGGCGCAAGTACTTGAATGTAAAACTGTAAGAGTAAGAGAGTGTTTTAAACATACTGATGATGCAATTGACTGTGAGCTGTTTAAAATGTGCGGTGCTGTTCGAAACTTGCTTCAGTTGTATTTAATGAAAAATGAATTGCAATTTCTGCTGTATTTCTAGGAGCTGGTCTGGAAATACAGTGAAAGTCAAATTTTCTTACCTTTCAGTGATGGCCTACACTCTTAGAGGAACAGGTTCTGTACAGTACCTTAAAGGGTTCTGTCTTGATACAACCCTTTAGGGGTTCCCATCATTTTATGGAATTAATTTGAATGAAATTTTAACCCTCTGGTGTTTTTCGGTGATTTCAGATAAAAAAAAAAAAAGTTTTTGAATTAAAAAAAAAAACGCTACGTCATTGGAATGGTAAGAAACTCTGTGACTTTTATAGCAGTCAATATGCGACCACAAAAAGCAAAAGACGGCCTTGATTCGAAAAATTGTCGTCAAAAAAGTGTCACACTTTATTGTGTGTTGTTTGTGGTCAGAAATGTCCGCCATAGGAAATGAATGGGAAATATGAACAATATGACAAAAAAAGACACATGCCACCGATAACAATCATGAACTGGTGTGACTGTAACACAGCAAGATGCATGAAATAAAATCAATGATTCGGCCAAAATGCGGTAAAAAAAAACAGACAGCAAGGAAGGAGTTACACTATGTTGTGTATTCTGTGTACTATTTTTTAAAACTGGAAGTGACAGAGCTTTAACTGGAAGATTTTACAATTTCTTGAAAAGACTGCCATGTCTATGGTTTTAAATCTATATTTCCTTCATAGTTCAAATATGTAAATATATATATATATATCTAGTGTCTATTTTAACATGAAATATAGCTTTTATTGAAAAAAGTCTATTATTTTCAATGGGAAAATATTATTATATTTTTGTAGAAATATTAATTAGTAACATAAAATTCTCTCAAAATATAAAATATCATTGAACAAAAATATATTAGATTGATTTTAAATAAAAAAGTTACATTTCAGGTGTTCGGTCACTTTTGACTGCAAACAACACACGTGTGACTCCCAACAATACTAATTAACAATATTAATTCAATTTTATGAATTAAACAGCTTGTAAACATACTTTAACACTGGAAATCAAAATAACCTTAAATATGAAAATATTATGTTATCATTTAAGACACTTCTCCTTATATAAAAACATTTTGGCAAAAAAACAAACGCTACGTCATTGGAATGGTTAGAAACTCTGACTTTTATAGCAGTCAATATGTGACCACAAAAAGCAAAAGACGGCCTTGATTCGAAAAATTGTCGTCAAAAAAGTGTCACACTTTATTGTGTATTGTTTGTGGTCAGAAATGTCCGCCATAGGAAATGAATGGTAAACATGAACAATATGACAAAAAAGACACATGCCTCCGATAACAATCATGAACTGGTGTAACTGTAACACAAAGCAAGATTTTGCAAATGCATGAAATAAAATCAATGATTCAGCCAAAAAGCTGTAAAAAAACAGACAGCAAGGAAGGAGTTACACTATTTTCACAGATCGTTTTAAAGCCCAGTTCATTCAAGTGAACCAGAAAGAGAACCAGCTGAAAGTGACCTCAGTCCTTTTGGTGTTCACAATCTAGTGGACTCAAAAGGAAACCCAGTTCTTTTTTTGGTCCTCTTCAGCATTGAAGTGATCACAGACCCTTTATTATTCACATCACAACTTCATAAGAACTCAGACCCCGGGTTTCTGTGTTTTCAGAAACATGTGGAAGGCAAAAATACAGGAAAAATGAGCAGTGGATAACTGAAGTTTATCACATAACACAACTGGCTCAACCTAATCAACCCCGTTTGGTACTATAATCTTCTTGTCTGCTGTAAATCTTTTGTAGCTCAGAAAAGAATAATAATAACACTTCACAATAAGGTTCAGTTACAGTGCACAGCATAAAGAGTACACCCCCTCTGAAACTTCTGAAAGTCAGCAGTTACTCAATTACTTGGAGACATGTTAGGGTTGAATGAATGAATGAATGAATGAATGAATGAATGAGGCATTTATATAGCGCTTTCATATGTACTACTGTACACCCAAAGCGCTTTACAATCATATCAGGGGTCTCTCCTCATCCACCACCAGTGTGCAGCATCCACTTGGATAATGCGACGGCAGCCACAGTACAACGGCGCCAGTGCGCTCACCACACACCAGCTGAAGGTGGAGAGGAGAGAGAGTGAAAGAGCCAATTCAATGGATGGGGATTATTAGGAGGCCATGATTGGTAAGGGCCTATGGAGGGAATTTGGCCAGGACACCGGGGTTACACCCCTACTCTTTACGAGAAGTGCCAGGGTTATTTAGAGATATAATGTTCCAGCAAGTCCGCTTAATCAATTACCAAAGAAGCATGTCAAAATTATTCAGGAAAATATGATTTTCTTATCAAGGTGATAAAATGTTGTGTAGCAAAAACTAAAAGTTACTAGAAAAAAAAACATTGTCTGGTGTAAGTTTAAGGCAATGTTTGATCAACAGGTAAGTATGTTGAACCAAAACATTTAAAGAGAAGTAATTTCTTGACAATTAAAAGTGTTATATAGCCCACTGGATCATTCTCAGACTTAATGCTGACAACAATGGAAACACTTGAGAGAGAACTGTCAGGATTATTTCACTTATTTCTCAGCACAAAAGAGGACAGTGCTACAAGAGGATTAACAAATCATTGTTTTAAGTGTGAAAATATAGCAAAAGTAACACAGAAATTCAAAAACAATGGACTTGTGACAAGGCCCCTGAAATAATCATTTTAAGCTTTCCTTTAGTGATGAGGGATTTTTTTTGCTAGACAAAGAGCAGGAGAAATACCAAGTGAGTGTCTCAGAGCCAGCAAAAGCTATGAAAAGAGTGACTGTTCATTTCACAGAGAAGCAGCCTGCAGAAATTACATACATGCTTGTTGTTCTCACTGGAACTACCTAATGTAGCCAAAGCACAATAAAGTCACTTAGCCATTTCCAAAGCCCATATTTACAAAATATAGATTCTGGGAATCAATACTCTGGTCTCATGAGACCAAATCAATCATTTTGGATCTAACGGCATCAGAAATGTTCAGGTGTTGCTAGAGGAGGAGTACAGTGAGAAGTGCCTGGTTCCCACAGTAAAGTTCAGTGGTAGTAAAGCTCTTATATAGGGATGTATGAGTGCTGAAGGTGTGAGGGAGTTGTGCTTTATCAATGCTGTCATGAATTCACACGCCACTGTGTAATTTAATACACAAACCTGAAACTGAAGATGTTACCCTTTCCTCATTCCCTGCATTGTTGGGCATTTTTCAACCTGACAATGAGGATATGCATTCTCCCAATGTGAGAAACCTTATGTGGACATGTACTGCAGTCAATCTTAACACTCTTGAGCACCTGTGGGGGATTCTGTAGAGACGAGTTGAGCAACACTCCCCGTTAAAGATCAGGGCATTTAAGGAGCTCATCATCCAGGAGTTAAACAGGACACATGTGACAATTTGTCATGAACTTCTACACTCCATGCCAAGAAGGGTCAGAGCAGTATGGTCAAAATTATGGAGGGCATACTAAGTGCTAGAATATTATACATTTGCTGAATTAAATCTAGGGTTTACTCATTTATGCTGTGAACTGTAATTACCTATTTTAGGTATCATGAATTAACAGCATTTATATTAGTAGTGTGCAGCTGAGCCTGTAACAAGCTCAAAATTATTTATACCTTTATTTGGATAAAACTGGAAGTGACAGAGCTTTAACTGGAAGATTTTACAATTTCTTGAGAAGACTGTCATGTCTATGGTTTTAAATGTATATCTATTTTCCTTCGTAGTTCAAATATGCCATGTATAACTCTTAAAATTGTATATATATATATATATATATATATATATATATATATATATATATATATATATATATATATATATATATATATATATATAATCTTGTGTCTGTTTTAGCATGAAATATAGCTTTTATTGAAAAAAGTCTATTATTTTCAATGGGAAAATATTATTATATTTTTGTAGAAATATTAATTAGTAACATAAAATTCTCTCAAAATAAAAAATATCATTGAACAAAAATATATTGGATTGATTTTAAATATAAAAGTTACATTTCAGGTGTTCGGTCACTTTTGACTGCAAACAACACACGTGTGACTCCCAAATGAATAATACTAATTAACAATATTAATTACATTTTATGAATTTAACAGTTCATAAACATACCAAATCATTGTTTTAAGTGGGAATCAAAATAACCTTAAATATGAAAGCATTATGGAATCATTTAAGACACTTCTCCTTATATAAAAACATTTTGGCATAACGAGTTCTTTAAAATTGAGTCAACAACCCTATACAGAACCCTGTTGAACCTTTTTTCAGAAATAGTGCATAAAGAAATGCTTTCTTCATTTTCAGAATCCGAACACGTTCAGTTCTTTGGTTAAACTTGTCAATGTGGGCCACTTTATGTTGTCAGTTTCTGATGTGACCTGATAGACTGCGTTCATCATGTTTCCCTGGATGTTGTTCTTTTCAGCCAGCTGAGACAACAGCTCAAACGGTCCCCTAAAACCATGGCACTGCTGAAAGTGGGCTGCACATCAGACCGTCAGAGGGCTGAGCCTGTTTTATTGTCCTCTCTACATCTTGCATTGGCTGACTAACCAAACACAGCACAACTTCTTTTCACACATCGCTGAAACATCCTGGTGGGTTGCAGTTCTTCCACTTGTGAGGAGATTGGCTCTGTTCTAAAAGCTGTAACCAGCTGCCTGCATAGACAGAACTTTAAGGCACACTGTGATTCCAAAAGGGAGAACGATTATGCTGCCTTCTAAGACTCCTTCTTAAAGGCAAATTCAAAGTATCCTTTACAGAAGTTAATAGCAACAAGCTCTGTGATAATCATCCGAGATGACGGAAGCACTATCAATCATAAATATAACTAGATTGAAAAGTTTGTAGACAAACTTTGATTTTGGCTGTATGAAAGTTTTAAATTTAGTGAAGTGGAAAGAGAAAGAAAGAAACACATTGCTAGCACGAATTAACATATTTCAGCACATTGTTAGCATGAATTAGCATATTGCTAGCATGTTTTACCACATTGTTAACATTATTTAACACTGTTACCATTATCATGTTTTAACATTGTTAACATGAATAGCATGTTTGCTAGCATGTTTTAGCACATTGCTAACATGATTTAACACTTTGCTAGCATGAATTAACATGTTTTAGCTCATTGCGAGCATGAATTAACATTTTACCTCATTGCTAGCATGATTTAGCATTGCTAGCATTAATTATCATGTTTTAACATAATGTTAACGTGATGTTGTTAACATGTTTTACCACATTGCTAACATGATTTAGCTTGCTTTGCTAGCATGAATTAGCATATTGATATCATGATTTAACATGTTGACAGCATGAATTAGCATGTTTCTAACATTTTTAGCATTGGTTTATCACACTGCTAACATGTATTAGCAGGTTTCCTGACATGAATGAGCATGTTGTTAACATGTTTTAACACATTGCTAACATGTTTTAACATATTGCTAGCATGATTTAGCAGGTCGATATCATGTTTTACCACAATGCTAACATGATTTAACACATTGTTAGTATGAATTAGCAATAAAATGTCGATAACATGATTTAACATGTTGATAGCATGAATAAGCATGTTTTGCTAGTATGTTTTAACAGGTTGCTAACATTAATTAGCATGTTTCTAGCATGTTTTACCATATTGTTAGCATGAATTACCATATTGCTAGCATTTTTTAACATGTTGGTAGCATGTTTTATCATGTCGTTAACATCAATTATCGTGTAAAACCTGAATTAAAACATAAATTGAAAACATGAAACAGCAATTAAAACATGAATTACATGTTTTAGCTCATTGCTAGCATGATTTAGCATTGCTAGCATTAATTATCATGTTTTAACATAATGCTAACATGAATAGCATTTTTTGCTAACATGTTTTACCACATTGCTAACATGATTTAGCAGGTTGCCAGCTTTGCTAGCATTAATTAACATATAGATAGCATGATTTAAGACATTGGTAGCATGAATTAGCATGATGGTAGCATATTTTACTACATTGTTACCATTATTTAGCACTTTGCTAGCATGAATTAGCATATCAATAGCATGATTTCACATGAATTAGCATGTTTTGCTAGTATGTTTTAGCACATTACTAACATGTTTTAGTATTTTGCTAGCATGTTGTCAACATGTTTTAACATGTTGATAGCTTGAATTAGCATGTTTGTCAAGCCAACGTAAATAATTAATTTTAATAACTCAAATCAATAGCTCTAATTCCAAATTGAACCAGTATACCCCAGTATTTTAATTTCTTCTATGTTTTAATGCTAATTAAAGTATCACATGGTTAGCTTAGCAACATGCTAACATCGGATTCTATTGAAATCTATGGTCAGTCAAATCTCCCATGCGTGTTTGTAAGAGGAGCGCTGCAAATCGTAACTCATGAGGTCCCATTGGGATGCTGCTTTAGCTGTCAGCAGACTCTAGGCAGCTCAGCAGGTTTTGGAACAGAGCCATGATTGTTGCTGTTTGGCTGAACAATAACTCACTCTTCTTTCCTGCACATGCAGGGCTCAAAGAATCCCTTTCGGAGATGATCCTGTGCAGTCAGATGAGTTTTGCAGTGTGGTACTGCACACTGTGGCTCGCCGCGCCTGCCGTCCTGCGCTCGGAATTCAAGATGGCCTACGTGACCGAGCGCAACGTGTGTACGTGTGCGCAGGAACCAAGCTCCTGTGACAAGATGAACTCCAACGACTGCAACAACTGCAAAGACCAATCATCAGTGCTGCAGAGGGCCGAGAGCCCCGTTCAAAAAAAGAATCTGACGGTGTGGTACACCTCGCCTCTGAATGTGGCCCTCCTGCTGAACAACTCTGAGGTGCGGCACCTGACGCTGGTCCAGTGCAAGCCCTCTGACGACCAGCCCGTCCCGTTTGAGTACTTCACAGTGCAGCGTTTGGAGGCTCTAACGGTCTCTTACCCGTTCTGGAAGCATGGACAGCGTTATGAGATCATCATAGGCAAGGACAGGGACGCCCCGTATCAAGAGGAGGCGAGAATCGCTGTCATTCATACCTCTGTGTTGACCGGGAAAATAGAGCTGAAGTCGTACACAGTCCAAACCAAAGTGGATCACAGTGGCATGATGTCCTTCCCGGGCATTTTTATGTCTCGCATCGCGCTTTCGGAAGTGTCCAGGATATTTGTCACTTTTCTGTACTGAGGGAGGCATTATTCCACAGCTGCACCATGTGGAATTTAAACTCTTCATTGTAGACGGAACAGTTGTTGTTGTTGCTATGACACAAATAGCTGTTAATACAGAAGTGGCCAAAAGTGATGTCCGGAGAGGATATTTGTTTTTTAATGACCCTATAAGTTTGATATGAGGAAAATATGGGTAACACTTTAGAATACTGGTCCGTCATTAATACTATGCAGTAAGTAATGCAGGACTAATAAGTAGTACTACATTAACCCTTCAGCTACTTCTATTAACTAATATAGAAACAAGCTTAACTAATCAATAAGTAATATCGAATTTAGGACTAAGATAGTTAATTATTAGCTAATCAATAATTAGAGAATGAGATTGGCATCATTAATAACTAATAGGTAACTATGAGAAATTATAAAGAATTACAAATTAAAGCTGCAGTCTGCAAATTTTCCTCTTTGTCGCCATCTCTTGTTAGAAACCTGCAATTGCAGTCATAAGCAGAACAGTTATCTGTACGTGCGTTGTGCCTCGGCACGGCTCGTCAGCGCGGATGAATCTAATGCTTGCTGTCAGTCACCGCACCGGTGTGGATACTGTATTCAGAATCACAGACTCTACGTCTTGAAAGTATGACCAATATAAGAATTTTCACTGGAAAATATCAGCTGAACAAGATTCTGGATTACAATCCGGCATCAAAATGATGCGTATTTTTTATTTCAGCTGCTGTGAGAAAAGGCTTTAAATGATCCGCTACCAGCAGCGTCCTCACGTGATAAAACCGATTAGCCTGGACTCCTTCCTTTCTGTTTACGGACTTGACGTAATGACGCACAAACGAACTGCTGCATGCTTGAATTTCCCGCGAAAATCCACCATGTCGCTCTTATTATAAAACATTATTACAAGTAGGGCTGGGCGATATATCGAATGCTTTTGTCACGCGCATTTCGTCAGTAAAGCCGGTTCCCTGATTACCGTTAAATCGCCATCACCTGCTTTCAAATGGAGCGGCATTTAATAGACAGAGCCGTAGTTCACTGATAAGCCACGCAATGTCGCGTTCAATATCGATATGAATCGCCGTCGATATTGAACGCGATATTGCCTATTCGATATATCGCCCAGCCCTAATTACAAGCTTACCATTGTGAATCGAGACAGATAATGATATATTTTTGAACACTGTCTGGTTATGTACTTGCTCAAAAATTGATTTTGGATAATTTTTATCCAAAAAAAGTTATGGACTGCAGCTATAATTACTAATCACATCATTAAAGTTTCTTAGATTTGAGCAATTGTCTTTTTTTTTTTTTTACTCTCAACATGATCATGAAATGCATAAAGTGTTACCTAGTCACTATGCAGGAACTACTAGTGATCAGGACCATTATTTTATAGTGAAAAACATCTTTTTCACATTTAAATAATGGTCCAGATCACTAGTAGTTCTTGAAGAATTACTAAGTATATGATTAATTAGTGATGCATTTTATGACCATGTTGAGAGTAAAAAAAAGAAAATCTTCAAGAACTACTAGTGATCTTGACCATTATTTTAATGTGAAAAAGATGTTTTCCACTATAAAATAATGGTCCTGATCACTAGTAGTTCCTGCATAGTGACTAGGTAACACTCGATTAATTGATGCATTTTATGACATTCAGAGTAAAAATGATGACTGATTCGTCTCAGACACACAATAATGTTCTTTACATTTCGTCAGTTAGTTAATAGTTATTAATGATGCTAATCTCATTCAGTAATTATTGATTAGCTAATAAATAACTATCTCATAAATTCAATATTACTTACTGATAAGTTAAGATGGTTTCTGTATTAGTAAGTAGTAGCTGAAGTGTTAATGTAGTACAACTCATTAGTCCTGCATTACTTACTGCATAGTTACTTATTATTGACATACCATTATTCTAAAGTGTTACCAAAAATATGTTATATTTTTAAAATATTTTCAATATGATGGAAGAACAAAACACTAAGCTTGGTTATGGCAGTTATCACACAATTTTTTTTGGCAAACTACAGCTACAGGTTTTCTTTTACTATATGCAAAAATATTCATAGGAAAAAGCAAACATTAACAACATAATTTATTAATATTTCGTTGGTTCTCTCTTGTTTTACCTGTGTTCATAATTTCTTTGTATGACAGCCTAGCCAAAAATTATAGGCATGTTTCCATTGAGTTATCACAAATAAATCAATTGACTCCAAGCACAACTACGCAATATGCTTACAAAATCTTTTGAATAACATTTGAATAAAGAGTGAAGATTTTCTGAGCCAGAAATCACTTTTGGCCACTACTGTACATAATATATACAATTTGATATGGTTATTACATATACATTTCAAACAATAATATCTTTCTTTCAGAATCAAACATTATTATGATACAAAACTAGAACAAAGGGCAAATTCATTTTCTGAGGCTTTGCACATTTTGTGACTTTTACATGCGCTGCTGTTTTACTGAGGATTTAATTCTCTTAAGATGAATTGTATTTACAATAATTCTGAAATAGAATAATATTATAATTTTTTTAAAAATGTATTTATACAAATAAAAAAATGCCAAAGAATTGTGTGCTGCTGTTGTGCAAGATTCCACCACCCTGCAGAATCCTAGCCTATCATTTATAATATCTGTTCAAATCCAACATTTCTGCAAAATGATATTACATTGCTTCTTGCACGTTTTGCGACACATCCAAGGTGATGTCATCCAATACGGAGTCCCACACTTGACATGCAAGGAAAAAAATTAAACTAATTTACTAATTAGTGCGTACAATTTACTATTTCGTTCCTTTGATTTATAAATCATGCACATGATTTATAAATCAAGGGTATGAAATAGTAAATCGCGCGCACAATTTAGCCTACTATTTTTTTCCTGCATGTCATCTCCGGGGCTCCGTAGTCCAATGAGTGGGGTTAACAGCGTGTTCAGTTTGATCAGTGGCGCTAAAAGGTTAATGCTTTCCTAACACTTGACCCTACCCTAAACCTAAAGCAAATGCGAGATCTAAATAGATGTGCTGAAGCAACCGCGCCATTTTAGCTTGATTAAGTCTTTAAGCTGTTTTATCGTGACTCGTGTTTCATGGGACTTGTACCGCTGCGCTCCACACCCTAAGTGCAGTGCTGTACCAGGTGAGCTGCCGAACAAATTTACTGTGTTAGAAAAGCCATACATAGGGAGCTGGTGATGTGATGCAAATGTCAAAAAGTATTAATTTACAAATCATCCACATGACTTAAGACATTGTTCAGATGTTTTATTTCAAGACATTTGTCAGGTTTTTGTCCTTAAAGGTGCCATCGAATGTTTTTTTACAAGATGTAATATAAGTCTAAGGTGTCTCCTGAATGTGTCTGTGAAGTTTCAGCTCAAAATATCCCATAGATTTTTTTAATTAAATTTTTTAACTGCCTATTTTGGGGCATTATTAAATATGAGCCGATTTATGCTGTGCGGCCCTTCAAATCTCGTGCTCTCCGCCCACGGAGCTCGCGCTTGCCTTAAACAGTGCCTAAACAAAGTTAACACAGCTAATATAACCCTCAAATGGATCTTTAAAAGTGTTCGTCATGCATGCGTCGGATTATGTAAGTATTGTCAAAGACTATAGAATAACACAAGACGTGTCACTCGTATTGTTTTGAATGGGAGAAAGTGTACCGCGCAATATAGCGGAATAAGTCCCGCCTTCTAAATAAGTGGCAATCGCCGACTGGTAAAGTCATCGCGTCACTTCAGCTGCCGTTAGAATCACCGGTTTCTATAGAAACAGTTAGACGCGCGCCTCCGAAGAGAAAAATACATTTTTTTTTGTCATGATTCGAGCGTTTAGAAACTAAATTTATGAGCCGGTTGTTGTTAGATTTCATTGTCGATTCCAAATATGAAATTTAATCGCAAGGTTGGCGAACAGTTTTGGAGAATTTGGTGTTTCCCCATTCAAAGAGATTGCATGATGCCCAGGATGCCCGAGAGGCGTTTCAAAGATGGCCGCCGAGTGAAATGACTTGTCTTAAAGGGACTTTGGTATTGTATACTGTTATATTGTTTACATTTGATTCTGAATGAATCTGAGGCTATGCTCCGTGGCTAACGGCTAATGCTACACTGTTGGAGAGATTTATAAAGAATGAAGTTGTGTTTATGAATTATACAGACTGCAAGTGTTTAATAATGAAAATAGCAACGGCTCTTGTCTCCGTGAATACAGTAAGAAACGATGTTAACTTTAACCACATTTAACAGTACATTAGCAACATGCTAACGAAACATTTAGAAAGACAATTCACAAATATCACTAAAAATATCATAAATGGATCATGTCAGTTATTATTGCTCCATCTGCCATTTTTCGCTGTTGTTCTTGCTTGCTTACCTAGTCTGATGATTCAGCTGTGCAGATCCAGACGTTAATACTGGCTGCCCTTGTCTAATGCCTTGAACATGAGCTGACATATGCAAATATTGGGGGCGTACATATTAATGATCCTGACTGTTACGTAACAGTCGGTGTTATGTTGAGATTCGCCTGTTCTTCAGAGGTCTTTTAAACAAATGAGATTTATATAAGAAGGAGGAAACAATGGAGTTTGAGACTCACTGTATGTCAATTCCATGTACTGAACTCTTGTTATTCAACTATGTCAATATAAATTAAATTTTTAATTCTAGGGCACCTTTAAAAGAACTTATGCATCTCATCCTAAGCCTCCATTGTGAATTCCAAACCATCTTTTTAGAACTTGTGAATGGAGGAAGTGAGGTTTAGGCTATTGATATGACTAATGCTGCTGTTATGGCGAGCAAAAGAAAGAGAGTAGATTAGATTACAATAGGAAGTCAGCATCCCTATGGCGTACTCACTCTGAAGGGCAGAACATGACCATAAATGATAAATTACTTCCTTGAAGTGACCGTTGCACGTTCCCGCGCTAACAGCCTTGTTGAAGGGTCCTTCGTGAAGGGATTCAGTTGTTCACTTTTGTTTGCAATGTGCATAGAAATGACATCCCCTTCCCTAAGTGCCCTTCAAGTCTGGAAAAAAGCCGTTTGGAATTCACTGTGTGTCTTGGGGCCCTATCATACACCCAGCGTAATGTGGTGCCAGGTGTGTCACCCATGGGCATGCTGATCTGAAAACGAGGTGCAGGGATGGGCAAAAATACATCAAAATGTATTTTAAAATAAAATACCAAATACCTCAATTTTAAATGTATCAAAATAAACTAAAAAATACAGCAGCCACAACATGTATCAAAATAAACTACTGTTTTTTTGTATTTTGAAAATACTACAAAATACTTTTACATGGGAGCATGAAATTTCTTTGCAAACCTTCCATCAGTTGGCCCATTTGATCGATCCCTTTTACCATTACACTGACTTGATTAAGTAAACAATGTTTGATAGCAACAGCTTTTCTCTGCCCGAGTCATGCAATAAATCTGACATATGCAACCAGTTAAAGGCACAATATGTAGGATTTTTAGAATAAAATATCCAAAAACCACTAAAACAATGTTATATTTTTTGTTGACTTGTGTACTTACATTATCCCAAATGTTTCAAAGAAATTCTAAATCCAGAAAAATAAGCAATTTTAACCAGGACACACACCGTGTCCGTGTGTTGCCTATCAATTACATCATTACCCTTGATTTCCGATTTTTGTCGAAAAACCATGGAAACGTTGAAGACACTTTAGTACTGTATATTATGAGTTTTATTAGACAGAACCGGCGCACAAATCCCTTTATAAATCCCAGTCAGCGGAAGATTGTGCGTACGTAGATCTCCACCCTGTCTCCTCCCCGAAATAACCATAAATGGAGCTTACGACGCCTAGTTTTTTGCTATGCATAACCTCATCTGCATATAATTTCCATACACGTTCCCAACCACGTGACACCATGGTTAACACCGTCAAAGGTACAAGACATTGGAAAATATTAGATATGGACTATAAATGCCATTTGTGCCACACAGATAAAGATCATCCAATATCCTCTTTTTGTTTTAAAATAAATATATCAAAATATCCATAAAAACAAAATTGTATAAAATACTTCAGATAAAGGTTTTAGGATAGTTGATTCATTCATTTCCACTGGCCAGATAGTATTTTAATAGTTTTAAACAATTCAAATCAAATTTATGCAGTTTTGCTGATAAATTGCTTTTCTTCTTTTAGGAAGATTATAGGCTATTTTTAGTGGAAACAGATAGGACTACTTATTTATTGCAGTGTAAATACAATTGTCTGATTCGGCGCGTCACTGACAAAGTATTTTAAAAAGAAAACATGCAAATCTTACCGTTTTCCTCAAAATATATCCTTCAAATGGTAATTGTTTGAAGATGACATGCAGCTGTGGCTGTACAGTAAGATATTATCTTTTGACCTATTCAAACTGGACAACGGACCGTTCGACCACCGAATCCATCAGTGTCTTCCATAATATCCAAGTTAAGTGTGCATCACTGATCGTCATTCTCGAAAAAATATTTTGTCATAACATCTGCAGTTTAGTTTAAAGAGGAATTATTGTGCTCCCAGCGCTCCTCGCTGTCATTAAAACAGCGTGTCACTGGAAAAGTGATCGAAAGTAGCACATCTACTATCTCAATTCATATCACTTTGTCTCCAGAATGTGCGTACGCACGGCTCAAAGTTTGCTTAAAGGTGCGCACATTCTCCCGTCAAGTTTGTTTTTATAGATCACAACCTTTGCGCGGGAACTGGCGTACGCACGCTTCCAGTCCCGTGTTGTGCGTACGCACGCTTTATAAATGAGACCCCAGATTTACTAAACGGGGCAAATTAACGCCTATAGGCCAACATAGCTTGGCAAACGATATGTTCGGATAAGGTCTTACTCTGGCATTTCAAAGAAATGAATAATCCTTCTTCCAAGCGATCTCTGTTTTCTGCGGTGTCTCCTCCTAACAGCAACAACTGCAGCCATGTCACAAATTGGGTTCAGAAATGCTTTTTTAGGGTGTTAAATAATGGTGTAAATACCAGTAAATTGACGAGTGCAAACCTTAGTAAATCACTTTGTGTGATTCATTTAAATACTCTCCTCCCATAAGTTTTGCATTTGAAAGGGAAACTCCTAAAATGCATATGCAATAGTGTCAGCCGCAAACACAACTCAGTCCACGCGTTTTCAGCGCTAATTTTATACTGCGTGTCTTTAGTAAATCGCGACAGTAGTTTATTAATGCCAAAAGACGGTTTGCACTGGCACAAGCTGTTAGTAAATCTGGCCCTAAGTCTTTTTGTTTGAATCTCGTTTTCTTGATTTATCGCGAGTACCATGACTAATATCGATCTATCTTACTGCAGTGTGCAACAAGTGTCTCATAGTAGCCGCTGAGTGAACGCACAGAGTAGCACTATATCAACTTTCAACACACAAATGTATCTAATATGATAAGCAGCGCTGCCTTACCCTACGTGCACATGACCAGAAGAAGCAGAAGCGGCGACTGTGGCATAATAAAAGATCCGCCGCTGTCGAGCTGTGTGTCGCGCTCGTCTCTCATTAGAATCGCTCCAGTGGGCTCAGTACTGCTCTCACAACACTTGGCCATGCTCTGCTTCATACTACAGTAACGTTAATAATCTCTCCATGAAATTGATTTCTGCCTGAGTCCTGTCCCGATTCTTTTCCACCGTCTGTAGACATGAAGACAACACATCCCATGATTCTGTGAAATCAAGGTGTCATCGAGCTTCGCCTTTTTGAATTAGCGATCTTTAGAGGGGAAAATTACATATTGTGGCATCAAATATTCACATATCGCTGTGATCTCCCAGATGAAGGTTGGTTTTAAAGTAACCAACAGTATAATGTTTGCAAATGACTCTGCAGACCGCGTTTTAGTTAGAAAATGCTGGAGTTGCATTTCATTATAAACGGACCAAAACAGAGACTTCTGAAAATGATGCTATGGCTGCCTACGTCAGAGATTGTGTATAATACGGAGATGAGAGGGTCTGTATCTCTTACTATTGGAGAAAGCGTAACAGCTAACTTAATCACGTGTGGCACCTCTCAGCCTATCGTGTAATGGCAGTGACATCAGTGCCCGCCATTCAAAACTCCTTCCCTGCGTACCGCGTTCCCAGCATTAGCGCTTTTTTGGCAAAAGGTTGCAGGCTTACCTTCTAGTGGCTTTGACACAACATCTATTGTTCTATCTTTAATACGGCACATTTGCTGTTGGGAATGCCGTAAATGAGTCCAACCTGTCGCAACATTCCCTAGTCTGCCTTTTTTTAAAAAAAATAATTTTTATCAAGCTAAAATCTACATATAGCTGCCAATGAAAGTATTGTTTAGTGTAAAACATGCTGAAGATTAGCAAACAGGCTGTCGATTAATTAAATGATCAGCTATTTCTCCACAAAAGCTGTTTAATCAGCATAGTGAAGCCTCTCATCCATTGACATCCATTCAAAAAACATCCTCTGGTCTGAGGATGAATTTACAAGTCTGACTGAAAATTTGTCAAGAACTGAGGGATCCTCGAGATCCACGAGTGACTGTTGGCGAAATGTAAGTTACTAATGTTGAATTTTAGGATTAATTATTGCAACTGAAAATTATATTTAGGTCACAACTAAATCTGCGGTAAAAGGTGATCTATTTAAGTCCACTGAAATGCTTTAATGCAGATACCTCCACATCAATATGCCTACAGATCGAGATGAGATCGTACACCCATGTGATCTCATTTCTAAATGACATCGATTTTCCTGTGTCTGTGTGAGCCAGAGAAAGAACCACACAGTCCGTTGTTATTTATGTGATAATACCAATATCCAAATTATCAGAGTAGGCTAATAGATAACATTTGAGATAAATCAGAGATAACAGTTTATAGTTTGGATATAAACACGGAAGTCTACGTTAGCGATCAAAACAACTAATCACATTTTAAACTTGCCGCTTCAAATAACAGTTGTATCGATTACTTCGTTATGGCACTAGGTGGCGACAACTGACTGTTAATATGTATTTGACATTAAATGATTAATTCAAAAGATTTGTTAAAACAAAAATTGATTCATCCAGTAATGAAACAAGTAGCCTAGTTACGAGTGAGTAATCGAATCATTTATTCAAAACCATTTTTTAAAATAATTAAATTAAATTAAATAGACTGCAGAAATTAATATTTTGTTCTCTAGTAAATAATTATAAGTTATTTTGTTTAGTTGTCTGTTCAGAATCATGGGAGAATCCTCTGTATTTGAAAAAAAAAATGGAAAAGAACCGTGCAACTCTAACACAAATTAAAATAACTGATGCACATTCATCTTCCCCGCTGCTGTCTATGTGACGTCTGTTTTTATATTGTTTGTCAACACACATTACATATTATGTATCTGCATCCACTAATCTTCCATACTGACTATTGCTGCTATTTAAGAGTTCATAATCATTCATAATTAATAGTATTATATAAAATATATAATGTAAAAATGAATTATATAAATGGCCTATATAAAATTAATTCATCGATCAATACTTTTTACTTAAGTACAATTGTGTTCTTTCACTCAAGTAAAATTGAAAAGGAGCACTAAATACTTTCACTTGAGTATATTTAATTTTACTCAAGTACTTGATTTGTGTACTTCGTCCACCACTGATTGAATTTATAAAGTTTTAAATACGGATATTTTTCTTACAAAAACACATCACTTCGCTTCAGAAGACCTTTATTAACCCCCTGGATTCTTTTTTTTTTTTTTTTTATACACAGTAAAATCCACAGAGTTAAATCAACTCTGCTCAGATAACATTTGGTCCCTCTCAGAATAGTGTTAAAATAACATTGAAGCAGGGTTAAAGTTAATGAGATAATTAAGCTATTACAGTTTTTTCCAATTGCTAACACACAATTTTTCAAACTAGTCTGGTTTTATCAAAACACTTAACACAATTCACAAAACCACACACCCAAACTGCAAAATACCTCATATATCCTGCAAAATGAAGCACTGCAACCGAAACTACACAGAGCATTATCAAAATCAAACTTTTGCATGAAATGGCACACACTTCATTCATATTACCAGATTTTTGCCTAACCACCTACACACTGTTGGGCATAATGAAAAGCACCCCCATCTTTAGTATGCTTTGCCATAATACTAAAATATGTATCAGATTGTTCACATGCACAGGAATATTTGCAGATACACACACATGCTGTTGCAACATTTTTATTTTTTTTCCTTCACTACAGTAAACAAGTCAGTACAACATAAGCACAGCAGATATATTTACATGGGACTGAACAAAAATATTCTTACAAAAAAAGTAAACTGAAAAAGAAAATTTCTGAAAAAAAAATTACAGTAAAAAAAAAAACAAAAAAAAAAAAAGGCAAGAAAAATAATTAGGCAGCATCTTGCCGCACAGCCGGGTCTGGCCACAACGCCTCGTCAACATCACAGGCAATATCTTCCCTTGCCAGACATCGAGGGAAGAAGCGCCTTGAGTGCCTTATCCATCCCTGAATTGCACCCACATCAATCTCATCACATGCCTCTTCCATGGCCTGCACAAGAGGCATGCGCACAAAGGGCTGCCGGTCGTATACCTTCCACCGCCATGCCGAAAAGAATTCTTCTATGGGGTTCAGAAATGGTGAGTATGGTGGGAGGTATTGCACGAGAAATGTTGGGTGGTCAGCAAACCAGTTTTGGACTGGGGCTGCACGATGAAAGCTCACGTTGTCCCATACTACAACGTACCGGTTTCTTTGATGGTCTGCATCATTCATACGCTCTGGTGGTATGAGAATGTTGTGAAGTCTGTCCAGAAATGTGAGAATATGGGCTGTGTTGTATGGTCCAAGTTTGGCATGACGGTGGAGGACACCATGCATATTGGAGATGGCAGCGCACATTGTGATGTTCCCACCACGTTGGCCAGGAACATCTATAATGGCTCTGTGGCCAATGAGGTTTCTCCCTCTTCTTCTGGTCTTTGCTAGGTTGAACCCAGCCTCATCTATAAAGATGAACTCATGTGGGATTGCATGAGCATCCATTTCCAGTACTCCCTGAAAACAAAGAACAAAAATCACTCAATATGGTGTTATCCAGTACACTGGGAAACAATGTTGTGTGTAGTGTACTGCAGTCAATATAGTACTTACATCCACATATGCTCGTCTGAACTCTTTGTTTCTTTGAGAGTTTCTCTCAAACCGCACCTTATAAAGTTGTTTCATTCTGATTTGGTTTCGCTTGAGAATGCGAGCCAATGTGGACAGACTAACTTGTTGAATGTTGTTGAATAAGGTGTTGTCTTGGATGATGTGGCTGTGAATTTCTCGTAATCTGATTTCATTATTTTCCAAAACCAAGTTTACAATGGCAGCTTCCTGTACCCCGGTGAACATTTGGCCCCTTCCTCCACCATGGTGTCGTCTCTCAGTCCTTTAGAAAAAATAAAATAAAAATATATATAGGGCTTGGACAATGCAGCCTAAATATTTTCCCCCACAGTAGAGTACATTGTACAGGAAACTTGTACAGTTCATGAATGGCTGATGTCATACACTAAGTAAACAGGTGTCACCCAACTGATACACTATGACATGGGGTATACTACATGTGTACTACATGAAATTTTGGTTACATACCTGTTCTCCAGTCTAAAGGTCCGGATGACAGAGGCGACAGTAAAACGGCTCAAGTTTGGCTGCACTCTCTGTCCAGCCTCACGCATTGTCAACCTATGGTTGATGACATGATCTACTAAGGTTGCTCTGATTTCATTTGAAAGTGTTTGTCTTCTTTGGCCATGAACTCCTCTACCTGCTCTACCGTTACCTTTCACTCTTCCTCCCCCTCTTATTCTCAACCTCCCTCTTCCTCTTCCTCTTCCTCTCTCTGCAATGTCTTCCATTGTTGTTGTAAAAAAAAAAGGTTCTCACCTGTGGTCTTTTCATAGTGCTTACATCCTGATTGAAGTGTTAACAATTAACCACTGAGGTGTTTGGCCAGGTGGCACATGTAATTGGCCAATTAGCTCATGTAGTGTCATTTTGAATGGCAGTGTTTTGAAATGGCAAACATGTGACTTTATGTCAGATTGTTGTGTCTTATGCAGAGAACTGTATTTAGTGAATTTAAAAAGTGCTATTTTGAAATGCAAAATGTGTGTAAAACAGAAAAGGTGTTTAGACTTTTGGAGACTTGAGAAGAAGTTTTGCTCTCTGTGTGTCAGTTTAAATAATTGTGCTGTGCATGTCATTTTAGTGTGTTAGCAATTGGAAAAAACTGTAATTAAGGGATGATTGAACATTAATGATGAACACCTGTTGTTAACTAACAGAAGAAAAGAGAAACACAAGAACTACAAGTGACTTCAGCCAAAACCATTTAATTGAAATCAACTGAAGCTAAAAGACATTAAATCTCTCAAGATATGATTTACTTATTACTAACCATATTGACTTTATTTCTGTCACATGTCGAAATAATTTCTTATTGAGAATTAACAGAGGTTTAAATGTTGGTGTTTTATTGGTCAGTAAATTATGCCACCATTGTGGTGGTCAGGGTTTGTTTTAGTTGGGCTCTTGACCTTTTTATGTTTTTAAAATAATTTGTGTTTGAGCAATTGCAATAGTGTTTCGCAGCAATCACTTGTGTATTGCCGAATCAAAAGACTAAAGGAACAGTTATTCTGCTTGTTAACAGCAGGTGTTCATCATTAATGTTCAATCATTCCTGAATTAATAGCTTAATTATCTCATTAACTTTAACTCTGCTTCAGTGTTATTTTAACACTATTCAGAGAGGGACCAAATGTTATCTGAGCGGAGTTGATTTAACTCTGTGGATTTTACTGTGTATGGATGGATGCATAATTTTTAGCTTCAAAACACGGCCCCCCATTCACAACCATTATAAATCTTGAAGGACTAAGGATATTTTTAAATATATCTTCAATTGTGATTGTCTGAAAGAAGATACATCTCATATCATATGCACGAAAGTCATATACACCTAGGATGGCTTGAGGGAGAGTAAAGCGTGGGATCATTTTCATTTTTTATTTATGTATTTTTTTTTTTTTATCCCTTTAAGTCCAAGTTCAAAGTTAAACTCTGAACCGCTTCATTGTGAACATACTGAAAACACTGGCAGCGGGATGTTAAACAGGAAGGGTTTGTCTGGAGAAAAGTTGGAAATGGTTTGTCTTTTTTATCCTATTGTTTGTTGGGTAATGTCTTTGTATATTTTGGTTCATTTGCTGTGGTACTGTAGGCTGAAGGCCCTTTGAAATAGGCTGAAATCATTTGGTGAAGTGATATAGAACTATAATGCGCTCAAGACCTGCATGGAACTACTTTAGCTGTGCGTTTCCAGGAAAATAACTGCACACTTAGAACGTTCGTCAACCAAGCGGAATCAGCATTCAACAGCCCTGTAGTATTCACCTTATTAAGATCAGAGAGGCGCAGCCTTTGCAACCTGACTGCGTCAAGGCTTCTGGTTTCATCCGCTTCCGGTTATTATCTGTTATGCTGCTTGATTGACATCGATCAGTCCCTGTAATCATAATTTGTGAGAAAAGAAGTAAATGTTGTTGCTGTTTTTCTAGTGTTCATTTCAGCTGAAAACTGCAGTGAATTGTATGTATAGGTTCAATAGATTGTGCAATATATGACATTTGATGATTTTGTAAAATTTCAGGCACTAAATATAGGAGTGATTCTTATTAGAGATACATTTTGCATTTCAAAACGTTAAGGAACAAAACTGTTTATTGACAGAAATTCTTTCCAGATATGTGTGGATAATTTAATTTATTTATTTATTAATTTATTATTTTTATTATTATTATTATTATTATTTCTAATTTATTTCTTCCCCGCTGCTGTAGCAGTTTCTTAAAATGTTCTGCATTTAGCCCTAGCTATGTGACGTCTGTTTTTATATTGTTTGTCAACACACATTACATATTATGTATCTGCATCCACTGATCTTCCATACTGACTAGTGCTGCTATTTAAGAATTCATAATCATTCATAATTAATAGTATTGGCCCCACTTTATATTAAGTGGCCTTAACTACTATGTACTTACATCAAAAAATAAGTACAATGTACTTATTGGGTTCATATTGAATTGCAAAACACTTTTGCTGCTATTGAGGTGGGATATGGGTAAGGTTAGGGACAGGTTTGGTGGTATGGGTAGGTTTAAGGGTAGGGGTAAGGTGTAAGGGATGGGTAACAGTGTAATTATAAATCTAATTACAGAAATTACATGCAGGCGTTTTTAAAATATAAGTACAATGTAAAAACATGTATGTACACAATAAGTGCATTGTATCAAATGATTAATTTAAATGTAAGTACACAGTAGTTAAGGACACTTAATATAAAGTGGCTCCATAGTATTATATAAAATATATGATGTAAAAATAAATTATATAAATGGCCTATATAAAATTCATTCATCGATCAATACTTTTTACTTAAAGGTACAATTTGTGATATTTTTTTCCGCTAGAGGTCGCTAGAAGCCTATTCAAAACAAAGGCGTAGTTTGATGACGCCAAGTTTAAGAGCGGAAACTTGGGACATGTGGTCTCCATCTAAACGGACGGTGCAAAAGAATAGGGATTGGAGTCTGGAAGAACTCATGTTTGTGGATGCGTTTATTAACGTTACTGTAGTATGAAGAGCAGGAACGAGTGTTGCGGGAGCTGAACGAGGAGCTGGAGCGATTGATCAACACACGCCTCACGAGCAGCGGGACTTTTATTATGACACAGTCGCCGGCGCCGCTTCCGCTTTTCCGGTCATGAGTTTATGGGAGCTGTCCTTGTCGACAGAACCAGCGGCAGATGGTAAACAGTAATTATGTTCCATAAATAAGTAACACAATCCAGCACAAAATGTGCAAGAAGTAAATAAGGAACTGCTTGAAGCAAGCTAGTGGTTTACTGGACGCTAGACACTACTTCCGCATTTGTCCACGGCACTGTTGTCATGTGGTTTCCACGTCAGTAAAGGCGGTAACAAAGGGTAACTGACGTCATTGACAGGCGACTGCACTGCCCCGTGTCACTGTTTAGAGTGGGAATTTTCTCATGATTTACAAGTAGTTGAAAACATTAGAGATATTGTTAGTAGCTAATCAGCTGGACAAAATATATAACACTAGCCTAGTGGTTTTTGGATATTTTACTGCAAAAATTTTACATATTGTACCTTTAAGTACCTTAACCAAGTAATTTTGTTCTTTCACTCAAGTAAAATTGAAAAGGAGCACTAAATACTTTCACTTGAGTATATTTAATTGTACATATCTGTACTTTTACTCAAGTACTTGATTTGTGTACTTCGTCCACCACTGAATGAATTTATAAAGTTTTAAATATGGATATTTTTCTTACAAAAACACATCACTTCGCTTCAGAAGACCTTTATTAACCCTCTGGATTCTTTTTTTTTTTTTTTTTTATATGGATGGATGCATAATTTTTAGCTTCAAAACACGGCCCCCCATTCACAACCATTATAAATATTGAAGGACTAAGGATATTTTTAAATATATCTTCAATTGTGATTGTCTGAAAGAAGATAGTCGTATACACCTAGGATGGCTTGAGGGAGGGTAAAGCATGGTGTCACAGTTCCCTCTGTTCCTGGACTCCATTTCCCATGTTCCTTCATGTTTCCACACCTGCACTCCATCATCACTGATCACCTGCACCTGGACTTCATCATCTGCACACCCTTTATGATGGACTCACTCCCTTCACTCCTTGTATGTTTTTAATATTGTGTAATGCGTGAATGGTTGTTTCTCTCCTTCGTTTGTTAATAAATACCCTGTTTTGTGGATATCCAAATACGCCTCATCTCTACTACAACACCACACGTGGGATCATTTTCATTTTTTATGTATTTATTTTTATCCCTTTAAGTCCAAGTTCAAAGTAAAACTCTGAACCGCTTCATTGTGAACTTACTGAAAACACTGGCAGCGGGATGTTAAACAGGATTCTGTTACATAATGTCAACATTGTATCTTGGTAACAGAATTTGACAGTAACAGATTTACAATTTAAAACTTTTTTTTAGCCAAAAACTCCACTTGCTCCACTAGAGCACATGGCACTGATGAAATCATGACAACCCACTGTGTGATCAGTGATTAATTCCGTTTTCCTTTTGATATTGTGGTAACAGTTTTGACCTTTTACAAAATAACTTTTGTGTAAGAAATTTTTAGACTAAAATTAAGATACGAAATTTCTCTCAGAGAGCACACACATTTCAGTGCTTCAGATCTTATCAGTGAGGAGAAGTGACATCATTTCCTGTATCTTAGATGTGTGAGATATTTCCACCAAGTATGGTACTTTAACATAATTGACACAAGATGTATAGTCATATTTTTATAAGAAGTTATTTTTAAACAATTTAATGTTGTAGAATTAGGGAAATTACTATTTAGAGCTTTTATAAAGTTTATCTCAACTGGTTGGAGTTGTTACAGAGTTGGAAATGCCTTGAAAAAAATTTATTTTTCCACAAATTGCATATATATGCAAATTGTATAATTTCCAAGGTGCACATTTCTAGTAATTGTGCAGTTATTTCTCATATTGTATTTTCAGAAAGTTTTGGAATATTTTTCCTCTCCCAAAATTTGAAACTACTGAAACACAATAATAAATAATTTAATAAGAAGGGTTACATTGACCTATTCAGCTTGAAACTTAAATCTTAAGATTAAGATCTTTCTTTGTAAAAGTCATAAAGATATTATCATACTGATTTCAAAGTGAAGGATTCATTAGTATGAATAAACATTGAACTAAACACTATAATAACATCTTAGTTGATCATTCAATAAACTTTATTTTTGACAAAACATCCCATGTTTTGGTCGTGACAGTAATGTGTTGGTAGTGACAGCAAAACATTGCAGAATTTTAACTCTCATACTAAAACATACTAAAATATTGATTTGCATAACTGCACTAAAATGTTGTTTATTTCCCCCAAATAAACTATTATGTGTTCCCTTTTGTCACTGCCAAAACAAGGATGTCACTACCAAAACATGGTGAAGTTTTGGTAGTGACAATTTTAGATATTTTTGAGTCGCTCAAAGATGATAATCAGCACATGGTTATCTAGCACAGTTTTACACACACACAAAACTAAATGTTATGGAATAACAACCAAAAAAAAGTTTGTTTAATTGCAGAAAAAGGGTGTTTGGTAGTGACGTTCCTTAAGGTCACACACAGATTTTGGTAACGCTTTAGATTACAGCCCGGAAAGTACTGCGTAATTACAACGAATTTACAGCATAACTTTCAATAATTATAGTGTAACTATACAGTAAGTATGTGTAAGTATAGGGGAACAATATGTAAAGTATTGGGAATAAAGGGGAACAACCAGGAAAATAACAAATTATTTATACTGTAAATATTTTATATCTAAGGGGTACCTATGACATATAACTAAGGGGTAAGTATGACATTACGGGCCATAAATTAAAGTGGTGCTTGTTACCCTCTTATTTCGTTACAGGGTAAGTAATTAATAAAATGCAAACAATCTGATATCACTGACTCCGAAACCTTTATTTGAAAAACAACTTTATTAAAAACAGGTCTACAACACTTATTATTATTTTCTTTAAATCAACTTTTCATTTCAAACTCTAAAGTCCTGACAGAAAGTAACAAGTTTTGTCAGTTTTTTGGTTGTTGTTGTTTCCCACTTGGCTTCCACCTGCTCTTGTTTCTCAGCTGATGAATCCCGTTGCTATTCTGTATTATAAGAAAATACAGTACACCCCAAAATTTTGTTTGGTTTAGGCTATTCATCTTTTCGTTTCTGACCAACTGTCACCAGCGCCTGCATGAGAGTCGACTTCGCGTTCGATGCGGTTCGATGAAGCAGCGTGAAGCTTTCATGACGTTCTCGCGGGAGATTCGTGTGAAACTCGCGCGAGAACTGCCGTCTCTGTTATTCTGTCTTGTTTGTTTCTCATTCTCATTATCTGTTATTCTGTGTATTTTGTTGTGAGCATTACTAAAAAAAAAAAAATAACAACTGGCGGCATCCAACATGTGCGTGACACGCCTACGTCACGCTTCAAGTTACGTCAAGCATGAACTCTCAACCCTCGCATGCACGCGCAGGAGACAGCTGGTCGAAAGTTTTAAAAATATTCAAATATTTGGTATTTTTCTTACAAATACGTATCGTTTCACTTCAGAAGACATCGATTCATCCATTAGGGTCGTATGGATTACTGTAGTTATTGCTGTTTGTGCTGTTTGATGCTTCGATTTTTAGGAACACGTGAGCTTGCATTATAAAGCGTTCCCAGATGATTTATTTTTTTTCCTAAAATCCTTTTTGTGTTCATCTTAAGAAGGAAAGTCGTATACATCTCAGATGGCATGAGGGTAAAAGATGAGTAAACGGTGAGCACATTTCCGGGTGTTCTGTATTTTTTAAATACAGAATAGCAAATGGGATTCCCTCTTAAGATTCATCAGTGGAAAGAAAGAAAAAGAGGAACAAGAGGAGGAAGCCAAGCAAGAGAAACAAATAAGAAGTGTATTAACTTTAAATCTGTTTTGAAATAAGTTGTTTTTCAAATAAAGTTTTCCAAGTGATATGACTGTTTGCGTTTTTATTTATTTATATTAATTACTTACCCTGTAACTACATGAAATAAGGGGGTAACAAGCTCCACTTTAATGTACGGCCTGTAATGTCATATTTACCCCTTAGTTATGTCATACGTACCCCTTAGTTATAAAATATTTTCAGTATGAATAATTTGTTATTTTCCTGGTTGTTACCCCTTTATTCCCAATACTTCACATATTGTTCCCCTATACTTACACATACTTACTGTATAGTTACACTATAATTATTGAAAGTTACGCTGTAAATTTGTTGTAATTACGCAGTACTTTCCGGGCTGTAATCTAAAGTGTTACCCAGATTTTCAGTCTTTTGAACACATTTAACTCAGAATGATGATCTATCTACTCTGAAAGAGCGGCTGTGAGAGGAGGAACACAGGAATATTTCCTGATCAGAAAGTTTTTTTTTTTTTTTTTTTTTTACATAAAGTTTCTTGATTTAAAAACAACATATAAAATAAATATTTTTTAACTTCACTTTTTAAAACTAATAAAATATATATTTAAAAAAAAAAAACAATGGAAAAAATTGCAAAAATTATTTCAATATCATTTTCACAAGTTGAAATATAAGGGTTCAGGACAGACACCTCCCAACTGAAAGTACCCAAAAAATGATGATTTTATATATATTAATCTTACTGATATTTTAAATATTATTGTGAGATTCAATAGATAATAGAAGGATCTTAGTAAACATCTTAAATTTGAATACTTAAATGCTTTTTAAATGTGTTTTTTGGTTGTGGGACAGCAGTTTTTTTGTAGAATTGTAGACCTACTTAGTACACCTTCAGCTAATGGAAATCTCAGTACTTTTTATCCACAAGGTGTCAGTAATGCTCTATGTGATGTGATGGGTTTCTCTTCCTGTCTGCTCTGAACTGGAAATCTCAAAGCAGATGCTGGTTGCTTAGATAATAGGTCAGTGAAAGTGTTGCAAGTTTAGGTTAGAAACATGTTTAGGATATTACGATACACTCTCAGAAAAAAAAAAAGGTAGTAAAGCTGTCACTGGAGCAGTGCCCTTTCAACAGCTACACGTCTTCTTAACTAAAGAGTGCATATTAAAGGTACATATTAGTAACTAAATGGTACATATTAGAACTTTTTTAAAGGGTACCGACTCAGTGGCCTTTTTTTTTTTTTCATCTGTTCATCATAACCTGGAGTGATATAAAGTCCAGATTGTGATAGTAGTTACATGTTTTTGAGCACTATTTATTGTAGTACCTTTCCATGACTTTTGTAGTCCTTCAAAATTAAGGACTTTATTATAATATTTTACGGCGCAGCATAATTTGAAAATAGAAGTAATTTCCATTTTATGACATTTTAAGATTGTATTTATTTCCACACTCTAAAAACTGCTGGGTTAAATATGGACAAAACCAGGGATTGGGTTGTTTTCACCCAGCCATTGTTTTTTCAACCAATTTTGGATTTATTTTTTTAGCCAGCAATATATTAATATAGTAAAAGGCATGTTTTTGCTCACCCTCAAATAGGGGCAAATTTGTGGGGTATTTTAAGCTGAAACTTGACCAGACCAGAGACTTATATTACATCATGTGAAAGAGGGCATAATAGGTGCCCTTTAACCCAACCTGCTGGGTTTGTCCATATTTAACCCAACTTGGGTTGTTTTTAACACAGCATTTTATAGAGTGCATGATTTTTCCAGAATCAGTTTTAAATTTCCTGATATGTCCAGGTTTTCCATCACCTCGAGAATCCTAATTTTAGAGCATTTTTTTTTACCAAAATTCAATTCTTCAGAAGATCCCAATAGACTCCACATGAAAGGTAAGAATATTTAAAACTGTCTTCTTTGTAAGAAGTCACAGTATTTGAAACAAACTCACACTCTAAAAAATGCTGGGTTAAAAACAACCCAAGTTGGGTTGAAAATGGACAAACCCAGCAATTGGGTTGTTTTAACCCAGCGATTGGGTTGTTTTAACCCAGCGGTAGGGTTAAATGTTTGCCCAACCTGCTGGGTAGTTTTATTTAACTCAACTATTGTTTAAAAATTACTGTATTGCTTAATTAAAACTAACCCAACGTATGTTGGAAATGAATTATTAATGTTCAATGAATAATTATTAAACAATAAACATTTATTAAATTGCTTATTAATACATTTATATTAATAAACTATTAAACTATTACATTTATATTAATAAAATATTAAAGCTTATTAATAAACATTCACCTTTTGTCTATTATTGTTGCATCTAATTGCATCTGGTTTTTAATTTCTCTACTATTTTGGGTTCATTTTAAGCTAGCCATACAGTATTTTTAAACAATAGTTGGTTTAAATAAAACTACCCAGTAGGTTGGGCAAACATTTAACCTAACCGCTGGGTTAAAACAACCCAATCGCTGGGTTTGTCCATTTCCAACCCAACTTTGGTTGTTTTTAACCCAGCATTTTTTAGAGTGCACAGTTGACATTACAGATATGATTGGTAAAATGCTAAAACGTTTACCAAATGCAGTCTGATCCCGTCAGCGTAAAGCAAACAGAGACCTATTTTACAGATCAGGGTCAAAAGGTCAGGGTGGGCAGGATCGCATCACTTTCATGACGGCAGATGTTGGCATTTACAATTAATAATCTACCCAGGGAATTGCATTTCCCAACTCAAAACGCACATCTTGCAATTAATAGAGACCAATTAGCGAATGCAGAACTTGCAGGGAAGAAGCAGACAATCGAAAGCTGCGTCTAACCCCCCGAACACGCGTCTTGTTTTGCATCTCAAAAACATCCAGCGTATGGATATCAAACAACACCGCACCTGCTGAAAGACTAGGCGTTCGATGAAAAATGACTGTGTTTTGAGCTGATTGCTGGGTGAACTCTCGCGGATATAGTTGACCTCACTAATGGGTGCCAACCAGTTGAACAGGGGTGGGAAAGCACAGATTGCTCCAGTGCTTCGAACCGAACCCGCACGCATGGCTTTTATTTATTCATTCTTTTTTTGTTGTTGCACGAAAGCCTGGGAAGTCTATAAAAACGAGCCCTCGGTCTCCTCACCGGCAGTTTACCACTAAAACATTTTTATAATCAGCCTTTATTGTTCATTCGCTCCTTGTGGGAGATGCGCCCATGTTCATTTTTTAAAAGGGCAAATCAACCATAATTCAGTTTATAAACTGCGGCGGGGCTGGCGCATGCATGGATGAATATTCATGAGGCTTCCTGAAGCTGCCACTGCACGGTGATTCATTAGGCATATGTAAATATCACTCACTTTAATTGCCCCTAAACTGACTCAACATAATGTTGTCATTAGCAAATTATTACTTATTTGTCTTACTAATCGTACAGTATGGCACAAATGCAGCGTCTCTACATATATGATTACAATTATAAACCTCTTTCTCAGTGGCTGCCCGCATGATGTGTGCCGTCCTCACTCCTGAGATGGATTGTGGGTAAAGTCTGGTAATGAGTTAGCGAGGTGTTTAGAGATGTGCGACAATTAAACAAACGGCCGCTTTTGTGGGTTTAGGCTCACGGTGGGCTGCTGTCTCCGGCACCAGACCTCAGCTTCGTTTTTCACGTCCTGTCACTGCATGCAAGTGAGAAATCACCATGATTATTATTATGATGGTCCCATACAGAATATAACGGTGGTACTTTTTCAAAGAAACTGTTGTCATAATCGGAAGTCCTTTGAGGTTGAGAAAAGAGAGAATAGTCTGATGACAAACATAATGGTCCGATCAGCAATGAAAGATGCAGACATATTTTATGTGAGGACAGTTAAAAACTGACATGCTGTTTTAGCAAATTTAACACATAGATGTTGTCAAACGTTTTCTAGACATTAGGGATGCACTGATTTTGGCCGATACCGATAATTCTTTACATTCGAAAGCCGATAACCGATATATTGGCCGATAAATGTAAATCCAAATATTTTAAAGCCTGATCACAAAACCAAAAGCCATGTCACCATTAAAAGCCATGTCCCAAACACACAATTATAATCTTCTCATTATACTTGCACAGTACATTGTATTTAACTGTACTTTCCTTTTTGAAATGATTCCAATCATATTTCAAGCAATTCATAGCCATCGTGGGGAACAGTGTGCATCTGGAGTGTCTCAGCTGAAGGAAATAATCCATTATTTATCAGCTTTAATATATCAGCCAAATTTTCTTATCATTAAAAATGAACATATCAGCCGATAATGATTGTGGCTGATATATTGTGCATACCTAGTAGACATTCTCTAATTATAACTGGTTATTGATTTATGTCTTGTTAATAAAAAAGTAAGATACATTACATTATTGCACTTGCATGTACACTGTAAAAAGTCGACTCACTAAAAAATCTACTATTTTTTAATCTAAATTACAAGCAATATTATTAATTAAATTCAACATATAATAATTGAGTTTGAATTAATCAAGTTAATTCCTTAAAAGTCAACCATTTAAAATGTGTAAAATTAACAAACACCATTACAAAAACCACAAACTGACATAAAAAGCAAAGAGTGAAACTGGCCAACTAAATTAACACTGATCACCAAAAAAACACCAAACACTTTCAATCAAATCAACATCGACATCTAAACCTCTGTTAGTTCTTGTGTTTCTCTTTCCTTCTGTGATTCTGCTTGTTATCATCAGGTGTCTTCAATGCTGGCAATAAAAAATAAAGAGTTCTTAATTAATCTTTGACGTCTGACTGTTACTTACAGTTTACTCGTTTTAAATAGTTAGCATTTAAGGAATTAATTAATTCTAACTCAATTATATTTGTTGAATTTAATTAATAATATTTAATAATAATATTTTATGGAGTAGATATAGCATATTACTTTTTAAGAGAAATTTAATTATTATTAATAAATAAAGACAATAACAATGTATACAATTCAATTTATACAAGTTACTGATGTGACAATTTCTTAAAGATTATCATTATCGTATTGTCCTTTTCTTTTATAGAAGGCACTGTTAAAAAATTTCCATTGCAAAATGTAAATAATGTGAAATAGCAGAATAATCTGTAGTATTTGCATTGGGAAAGACTGATTTCTTTATGGTCGTGATTTATGAATCACACCTCAGTCATTCACCATTCACTTTCAAAAAGATGCAGTAAATGACAGAATATATTCAGATGAAAAGTAATTTTAATTGGGGATAAATTCTATTTATCTATCTATCATGAAAATGTCATTTGTTTCTAAGATAATATTGTTTTATCTTTCAGATATTGTTTTTTCTTTCTCTATTTTACAATGTTTCACTTCTGCACTAGCTTACAGTAATCTATTATAGATTATACATTAAACTTGGCATAGTCTACTGCAAATATTGAATCTTAAAATAAATTAAAAGCAGATAAATTAGGTTTTTGATTGCTATAATGCATTTTATTGGTTACATTTACAATTAAATGCTGTTGTATTTGGAACATATTTTTGAACACTGCCAAAGACAAAATGATCAGAAAGGCTCCTACTTTACCTTTATTCACCGTAGCTAATACTATTAAAATAATGAATGTTATTCTGAGTGTTTGCTGACTGTCCGTATCATCCACTCAGTAAAGCACTAAGTACAGTTTATATAGTTTCACACATAAGTATATAAATACTGAGCCAAATGTTTTAATCTCTATTTACCAAATTGTGATCGTCAGAATAATCCTGACATGTATTTGCATTTGGAATCTTTCTTAGTTCTTTCAGAATGACTGAACCGACAAAACTTGAAGGTAATTAGATGCTCTCATCTGTCACAGCCTCTCACTACAGGACTGTTTAGTAGTCAAAGCATGGTTGAAGGTTCACGGTAACAAGCCTTCCATTGACCCCACCAGACACCCAAACTCATAATTGGTGCTGATTTGATTGATTCATGGGGGAATTCATTTGGACTGCACTTGCTGAGAACGATTTGGCTAACTCCTCAGCAGATACACCTCCTCTTCTCCCTCTAACTCACCATGTTCCTTATGTGCAACTTATTTAGTTTTTACAACCTTACAATTCATCTCTTTCTTTATGGGGCTGACTTCGTCCAAACAGAGCAAGAAAAAGTAGGTTACACTTTATAAAATAAGGTCCCATTACTTAATGTTAGTTAATGCATTAACTAACATCAACAGACAATGAGCAATACATTTGTTACTGCATTTATTAGCATTGGTTAACTTTAATTAATACAAATTGCTTGTGTTTCTGTAATGGATTGTCTGGGTTTGTTTCTGTTTGGGTTTGCTATGTGTTTCAGGGGTACGTTTACACGACAACAATTTGGAAAAAAATTTTTTGGTTTGTACAGACAACAACGTTGTCAAAATGATCCCTGTTCATGCGGATATATGAAAATAACTAAAAACGCTGTATCCTGCTGTCAGGCAAGTAGATGCCGATGTCATTTTGTCACCATTTTCATGAAATCACATTTTTGTAGTTTACATGAAGGCGATAGCAGTCTTGTTTTCAAAAACTTGCACTTTGAAACCCGTTTTCAAAAGTTGCATTTGCATTTTCAGGCCCCCAAAACACCGTTGTGGTGTAAATGAACGGCCAAAACGCATAAAAAGTTTTTAGTTAAACGTCCCCTTAGTTCTAGTTTTCAGTTCGTTGCTATGGTTTCTCATTGATTTGGTTATGTGTCACACCTGCTGTTCATTTCGTTGATTTGTTCGCCTGTGTATTCATTGTCAGTTCTCGTCTCTCTATATTTGATTGTTCTGTTCCTGTCTACAGTCCTCAGTTCTCTTGTAAATAAAATGTAAACTGCTGCATTTAGATCCGTTAATGCAACCATCTGTGACAGTTTCTTAGCACTCAATTATTTTTGCATATGCACAGAAATTAATGAGCGATGGATATTCCTAATTTTATGCTTAATAGGACACAGAATTCTGATTAACACAGAAACTCTTAGTATATTTATATGGTGCATATATGCGGAATATGCCCAAATGGACCATAATCCCAAAACTTGATTTAGAAACTTTGGCAACACTTTACAATAATAATAAATTGTGTCCATACATCACAACAGAGAACAGTAGAATCACCCGTATTAAAGATAACGCCGAACAGAGGAGAGTCTGCTGGCGAAAAGAGAACATGATGAAGCTTGTAATAAAACAAGAATCAACATTGGCTTGGCTTTTCAAAGATAGCGAGAACTCAGGGATTGAAATGTTGTAAAAGTGACTCAGAGATGATGGTGTTTTTATTACTCAACAGATGAGTAAGGTGTTTTATTGAACAGTTAAATTTCATATATATCTCTCTAACAGAGTTGATTGTAAGGCATTATCTATTGTGAAGGCTCATTTCAATATGGTTGTTGTAGCGCTGTGCTGGAGTTTATTTTCATGGAAGTATTGTGTATATTAATGGGTAAAGCTACAGTAACGTCTTCAGCTAGTCAGCTTGAGATCCTTTCTATTTAAACTGGTTATATCTGGTTATATATTTTATAAACAGTAGAATAATCTCTGCACAGTCACGCAGAGCCAAAGCACAACCAAAACAATGTTCTTCCGCAAAATGCATGCTTTTTTTAAACACTAGAGGGAAAAAAGTTAAATTTTGTGTTCCTTTTGTAAAATTACTATTGATCATGTTTCACGTTAATTCACAGTGCATTATGTTTACTTTTGATTTTAAAAATGTATTAATAAATGTTGAAACAAAGCGAATCATTAACAAAGATTATTAAATACTGTAGTTAGTTCATGTTCAAGTGTTATTTCACCCAAAAATATTTCACCCAAAAATGAAATTTCTGTCATTAATTACTCACCCTCATGTTGTACCTAACCTGTAAGACCTTGTTCATCTTCAGAACACAAATTAAGATATTTTTTTATAAAATCCGAGGGTTTCTGAGCCACATATGGGCAGCAACGTCATTGCACCTTTTGAGGTCGAGAAAGGTATTAAATATATTTGAATCGATGTCGATGTGACTGCAGTGGTTCAACCTTAATGTATAGACAAGAATACTTTTTGTGTGCAAAAACAAAACAAAAATAACGACTTTATTTAACAATTTGAACTGTTGTCATACTCAGTTGGCGTAGTGAACACAGTGCAGCACTTCCGTGTTCCAGGTCCAAACACCGGCTCATTATTGGCCGACGCTGTTGTTAAATTTGAAACCCTCAGATTTTATCAAAAATATCTTAATTTGTGTTCTGAAGAAGAACGAAGGTCTTACAGGTTTGGGATGACATGAGGGTGAGTATGACAGAAATGTCATTTTTGGGTGAACTAACCCTTTAACTAGTGTAGTTAACCAATGTTAACAAATGAAACCTTGTAGTAAAGTGTTACCGAAACTTAATTTTATGATCACGTCATTTCATTTGAACTGCAGTTCTCTTTAGAAAATTCTCTGGCATTACACTAGAGGTGGCTGGATATAAACATGCTTGAACAATAAAACATACAGTAGAAGTAAACATCAGCTGCTGTTCACTGAGAAAGCGAGACATATTTTTTTATTTACTGCTTTAACACAACAGCAAAGTAAATAAAGTTTGCACTGCTACAAGCATTGGTAACACTTTACAATAAGGTTACTTAGTTAACATTAGTGAACTAAGAATGGACTGCACTTATACAGCATCTTAATTTCAACATTTACTAATACATTATTAAAATCAAAAGTTGTATTTGTTAACATTAGTTAATGCACTGTGAACTAATATGAACAACTGTATTTAATTTTACCTACCTAACAAAGATTAATAAATACTGTATACCCAATGTATTTCTCACTGTTAGTTCATGCAAGTTAATACATTAAAATGAGGTTCATTTGTTAACATTAACATGTTACTGAAGCATTTGTGTTCACACTGAAGAAAATTAGGTGTAGAAATAATTTTCTTCTAAAAAATTGCTACATTTCACAAACAATTACAAAGAGACAGCAAGCAACACATTGATTTAAATGAGAAAATTCTGAAGTAGAATCACTAAAATATAGTATTTTCTTATAAAACAATCTTTGTTTTATTTACAACTTCTAAAAATCTCTTTTACAGTGTATTCTTTTGTCGTGCTCTAACTCGCTCTGTCCGGTACATGCACTTTATTTATTTTATTTTTTTACAACCTCACAATTAAGCTGTTTAGAGTTCTTTATGGGGCCAGTTGTGCTCTGTACAACAAGCATGACAAAACAGGACCTAAAAAAAAAGAAAAGAAAAGTGAAAGGCTGGACTGAGTAAGACAGGGTGGAAAGCTAATAAAGTAATGTGATGGATGGCTCTTTCTCCCCGAAGGTTTCCACACCATGTAAATTGGCCCAGACAATGCATTATGGATAAGGCGTTTGAGATTATAGCTTGTTAATGTGTTTCCCCCTCCTCTGTTCTCTTGGCCCCTCTGCTTGTGTGCAGGCAGGGACATGGCCACCTCATTGTCGGGGCATGCGGGTCTTTAGGTGCAGATGGGGAGTTTTGGGGGGGTCCTGTGCTGCAATCTGCCAGGCACCACAGCAGCAGTGTGTGTGTGTTTGGCAGTTGTGTGTATGCATGTGTGTGTGTGTGTGTGCTGTAGAGGCCGAGCTGACAAGCAGTCAGCAGGGGACGGGACTGCAGCCATATGCCTCTGCATCACCCCTCCCTCCAGAAGAGCCAGTGCCGTCCGTGTATCCTCATGTCCTCAGAGACTGCAGGCCATCTGTTTGGGGCTGAGACTTTCTTACAGCCACGATGGGTGTGAAGTGGGACTGAGGATGTTCAGGCCTCCATAAATGGTGTCTTAAAAATTACAGTGGGTCATGTGCATCGTTGTCTTCCTAATATGCTTTATATACAGCAACAGCAGCACTTGAGCTATGTTTCCATCAGTGGGGAGTTCATAAATGTGTGCGATCAAGTTACTTTTAAAAGTAATGTGTTACAAAATTGCATTACTCCCTAAAAAAAGTAACTAATTACATTACTTTTTAAAGTTACATTACAAACACTCATTCTCTTCCAGGCCTTTGCAAGTGTTTAACGCAGTAATGCATTCAACAGCATAGCCTATATAACATACACCTTCATTTTCTTTTATAAACACAATTAGAATATTATTATATTCTGAGCACTTAGAATATTTCCTGACCTCTAGAGCAATATATGCCATACAAAAGATCTCCTAAAGTGGACCTATTATGCTTTTTTCCATGTTCATCTTTATTTAGTGTGTAATGTCACTGTTTGATCATGAAAAGGCTCTGCAAAGTTCCTCCAGCAGGAGTTCTTCTCTAGATCAGTGTCAGTGTTTCTGAACTCCCTGAAACGCCTCCATTGTAGTCTAGAGCTTTCTTCACAATATTCCTCATTTAAATAATTCATACGCAGAATAAAGGGGCGGGGCCTGGTTGAGTTAGTTAGTAGTGTGTTGAAACTGGCGGCTATGATAAGGGGTGGGCACTTGACCAATCAGTAGTTTGAAAAATGTTTAAGCAAATTAATTAGACTGAAGTAATGTATATTTCTTTGTTTTAAAGTAACTCAAATATTAATGTATAAATGTATAAAGTAATGTGTTGCTTTACTCATCACATCAAATAAGTAATCTGATTACAGGGTGAAAGTTACTTGTAATGCGTTCCCCAACACTGGATCTTACTGAAGGAACAAGGAATTGCTTTTTTCATAGATGCATTTCCCCCACAGGAGATTGAAAATGGCCTGTTGTAATGTATAGTGTAATGTATAGTGACTTTCCATGACTTTTCCATGTCCGTTCCAGTTGTTTCTGATTACTGGATAAGGATTCTTACATTTTTGATTCAATAATGAGCCATTGTGAGCAATTCATTGAAAAGAACCAACTGAACATAGCAAGTTCCTCACAAATTGAACATCACTCTGACAAGATTTACTCAACATGACAAATATAGCCGATGAAATATATCACATATTTAGATTTGGATATTTATTTAAATTTTAAACTGAGGAAAAATAAGGTTTAAAATACCCTTCTATTTCCAACAAAGATCATAGCTGTTAATCACAAAGTCTTTTTTTACAGTATCAAATCTGCTAATAATGATAATAATAAATTAAAATTTCTTTCAACAGGCAAATCAATTTAAACAGAGATCAGGTTGTATACAAACCAGAATGCTTTTATAGTAATCGCACACATGCAACCCGAATTCCGGAAATGTTGGGACATTTTTTTTTTTTTTTTTAAATTTGAATAAAATGAAAACTAAAAGACTCTCAAATCACATGAGCCAATATTTTATTCACAAAAGAACATAGATAACAACAAATGTTTAAACTGAGAAATTGTACACTTTTATCCACTAAATCATTTCAAATTTGATGCCTGCTACAGGTCTCAAAACAAGTTGGCACGGGGCCAACAAATGGCTGGTCTTCGTACCCTCAGACGACACTGCATCACTCATCGGCATGATTGTTTCAATGACATTACTAAATGGGCCCAGGAATACTTCCAGAAACCACTGTCGGTGAACACAATCCGCCGTGCCATCTGCAGATGCCAACTAAAGCTCTATTATGCAAAAAGGAAGCCATATGTGAACATGGTCCAGAAGTGCCGTCGTGTCCTGTGGGCCAAGCCTCATTTAAAGTGGAAAAGTGTTCTATGGTCAGACAAGTCCATATCTGACATTCTTGTTGGAAATCACGGACGCCGTGTCCTCCGGGCTAAAGAGGAGGGAGACCTTCCAGCGTGTTATTAGCGTTCAGTTCAAAAGCCAGCATTTCTGATGGTATGGGGTGCATAAGTGTATATGGTATAGGCAGCTTAAATGTTTTGGCACTATGAATGCTGAAAGGTATAAAAAGGTTTTAGAGTAACAAATGTTCCCCTCCAGACGACGTCTATTTCAGGGAAGGCCTTGTGCATTTCAGCAGGACAATGCAAAACCACATACTGCAGCTATTACAAACAGCACAGCTTCATCGTAGAAGAGTCCAGGTGCTGAATTGGCCTGCAGTCCAGATCTTTCACCTGTAGAGAAAAATATGTCAAAGATGGCCACAAACTCGTCAGGAGCTGGAAACCTATATCAGGCAAGAAGGGGACCAAATTCCAACACCAAAACTCTAGAAACTCATAACCTCAATGCTCAGACATCTTCAAACAATTTTGTAAAGATGAGGAGATGCTACACCATGTTAAACATGCCCCCGTCCCAACTATTTTGAGACCCGTAGCAGGCATCAAATTTGAAATGAGCTCATTTTGTGCATAAAATTGTAAAAGTTCTCAGTTTAAACATTTGTTATGATATCTATGTCCTATTGTGAATAAAATATTGGCTCATGTGATTTGAAAGTCTTTTAGTTTTCATTTTATTCAAATTTAAAAAAAATGTTCCAACTTTTCCGGAATCGGGATTCATCGTTGTAGTACGACAAAATTATAGTGCAAAAAATGTGCTTTACAAGAAACATTATTTAAGCAAATGTTACATATATTTGAAAACTTAAGTAAATATTAAATATCAGTAAAGTTTGGAATAATTAAGTTTATTTTTTTATGTTTTTGAAAGAAGTCTCTTCTGCTCACCAAGGCTGCATTTACATGATCAGAAAATACAGTAAAACCATTAATACTGTGAAATAGCATTACAGTTTTAAAGAACTTTTCTATTCGGATGTACAGTAGTCAACATTTAAAGTGGATCAAAACTTTTCATCAAAGTTGTCCTAAAACCGTCTTCTTAGGACAACTTAGTTCTCAGGACAAATTTGATTAACTTTTTTAATCGACTTCAAATGTTGACTACTATATTTAAAAAATGTGATGGCAAAGCTGAATTTGAATCCTTCAGAAATCATATATCTCTCTAACACTACTGTATCTATCAACACTAGCAATTAAAAGTAGTTTTTAAGCTTCTTGAAGTTTCTGATTCATCCATTGTCATAAACTGTTATTAAAATGATGACTATTAGACTGTTCCAGCCTCGCCTGACACTTCCAGCTAATGTTCAGACGGTGTTGATTTGATGAAATTGGTGCGCCATATGCTAGCAAAGCCAGACACCTTCATTTGCCCAAACAACCTTACTGCAGGTCTTAACGGCGACATCATTTTGGCTTGTTTATCTAATGCGTCTGTTAATGTAATTTATAGCATTTTCACGCCTCGTGCAGCGCCAGCGCATGCTAAGGAGAAAGGCATAAGATATGCTAATGTCTTTGTCAGCCCAACTTTGCCGCAGTAAAACAAAACATTTGCATTTGATAGAGCACGTAATAAAGTGGGCATTAGCATTTTAAATGCGTACAAATAAAAATATGGGGAAAAAAAGCTATTCGTACTGTTGGCAAATTAAATACACACAGCTACATGGCATAATCATATTGCTTACATTAAAGAGCTCAGAAAGTTTGGACTTCTTTATCCATCAGTCCCAAGTGGTTAGCAGTTATTCTCCATTGATAGTCAATACTGTAATATATAATATAGGGACTTTTTGCCAAGGCCAGTGTTCCAAAATGTATATATGTGACTATAAAATATATTTTGCTGCATGGTTACTGTACAGTAGTGAAATATTTGAGCGAACAATACGCTGATATTGAACATGCAAAGGCCACGAAACTGAAGCCAATCAACAGGACATGAATTTGCAAATGGTGAAAGTATTTTATAATGATTACATTACATGTCACATACCCTCCCAGTGACAATATATAAAATAATCATGACATATGCAATGATTTTGCTATTAATTTAAAATGAATCAAACATCAGAAACATCACACTGATTTTAATGTGCTTTTATTTGGCCTCAATGTGTCCTAAAGTCTAGCATTACTTGCAATAGTTTTGCAGTCTTTTATGAGTGAATCAGTCCTGCCTCATTTCCCATCTTGTGTTTAAGGACTCTATTCCTATTGTTCCTGCTGTTTGAATAGGGTATATGTCGAAAGTCACATGACCAAACCGGAAAACTGGTCTCATTGCATCAGCTCGTCAGAAAATCAGCGAATCTACCTAGTTCACATTGTTATAGGTGTTTTATTCTATTAAATATCTAAACGTTGGTGTGAAGAAGAAAAATTAAAAAAAGCTTTTAAATATCAATCTGCATATGCGAGGGACATCAGTTATGCTCATCTTTGCTCGCTCCTTTTAAGTTATCTTGAATAAAACAGCTAATTTTTCATGAAGCACATACAAAAGACCTAAACCGGAAGCGATCTAATCTGTTTCACAGAAAACGGAAGTTAGATTGCGCATAACCCCTATTCCTGTGATTAGTTCCTGTTTCCATTGGCCTTCTGTAGCCCCGCCCCTTTCCAGTACTGCACTCATTGTGTTCCACAGCATGAAATGTACACTCTTAAAAATTCTTAGTTAAAAACAACCCAAGTTGGGTTAAATATGGCAAACCCAGCGGTTGGGTTAAATGTTTGCTCAACCTGCTGGTAATTTTAAATTTAATCCAACTATTGTTTAAAAATGACTATTTGTCTGGCTTAAAATGAACCAAATATGTTGGAAATTAAAAATCAGACACATAATTACTAGAGGCAACAATAATAATCAAAAGGTGAACATTTATTAATAAGCAATTGAATAAATATTTGTTTAATTATTATTTATTAAACTTATTAATAAATGTTAATTTCCAACCTATTTTTGGCAAGAGATTTTAGTAATTTTTTAACAATAATTGAGTTAATTAAAACTACCCAGCAGATTGAGCAAACATTTAACCCAATCGCTGGGTTTGTCCATATTTAACCCAGCATCTTACGGATTTACAGATCAACTCTGTTGATCATAATTTATTGTTACAGAAACTTAGATCTATAGGTATTAGTGAAGCTGCTATGAAATGGTTTGATAATTATCTATCTGAACCTACTCAATGTGTGAATTTAGAAAATTATAATTCTCCTTTTCTTTAAGTTAAAAAAGGCGTTCCGCAAGGATCTATTTTATCTCCTATTCTGTTCTATTTTTATTAATGATTTAGATTTAGGAGTGGACTCTGCTAATGTACATCTATATGCTGATGACACAATTATTTAAGCAGCAGCAGCATCTATAAATCAAGCTCTGCTGAATTTACAAAATGCATTTAATGTTATACAATATCTGTTGACTAAATTAAAATTAGTTTTAAATTCAAAGAGGACAAAATATATGATTTTTAGCCACACTCACCTTAAGGATACAGATGTAACAATTTCAACTTTATGCGGTACAGAAATTAAAAGAGTCTGTTCTTATAAATATTCAGGTATATGGCTTGATGAAAAATTAGCATTTAATGTCCATATTGATAATTTGCTGAAGAAGTTTAAACCAAAATGGGGTTTCTCTATCGTTTTAAAAATTACTTTCCCTATGAGGCCCGAAAGAAGCTGGTTGAGAGTACTACAGAGCATCCTTTATGAATCTTTATCATGGACCTCTTTATATCATAGGAGAAATTTGCATATGTATATATTTATTGCAAAGGCACTTCTTGGTAAATTACCATCTTATATTACAAAATTTGTAACTTTTTATACTAATGGTTATAGTACCAGATCGCAGCTGCATCTTCGATTAAAAGTCCCAAAGGTATCCTCCGAATTTGGAAAGCACGCTTTTTCTTTTTATGCCCCTAGGGCTTGGAACGACTTACAAACTGTACTGAAACTAGAGTTTTTGCCACCTTTGAGCACCTTTAAACGTATTTTGTACTCTGCTTTCAAATAGTCTTGTAAGTGCTTTTCTTGAACTTTGATTTGTTGGATTGTTTGTGTGAAACTATGTGTGCTGCTGTTTTTGACTAGGTCTCCCTGGAAGAAGAGATTATGATATCTCAATGGGATTTTCCTGGATAAATAAAGTATAAATAAATAAAATTATGAATAAACTGCTCATCTTAAAATCTTCCTGGTCTACTGACATTTGTTATGACATCCGCTTCAAACATTACAGTGCTCATGATAACTTTCATTACAATAAGTAGTAAATCCACTTCACCAGCTAATTAATCTTCGACAGCGATGCCACAGAAATATAAAGAGAAGTTCAAAGACTAAACTCTAAAGATGGCTGTGCGCACGTTTCTCTGGTGCAGAGAAGGTCTAGTTATCCTCGTTAGTCTCCATAGCAACTCATTACTCACACCTGTTCCTTGTTCCAGCCCATGTTATCTTGTGTATTTAAACCCCAGTGTTTCCTGTGTTCTTTGTTTGGTGTTGTCTTTGATGGGTGTTACATATGTGCTTGTTTCAGTTCTGTTTTTCTCTGTGTCTGGAGTATTCGGTTTCTGACTGAGTTTACTTTCATTGTGTTTGTTTAAATAAATGTTTTTGCTGCATCTGGATCCAACTCTCTCTCTCTCTCTCGTTTCAGAAACAGCCAACGCTACAATCGTGACAGACACTTTAACAGCGTTTCTCATTTGCGCTAAATTCAATTAATTTCCATGAATCAATTCAAAATTATCTTACACCATCACTCATATATGATTTTAGTAAAAATATACAGTATTGTTTAGAAGTTTTTGGTCAGAAAGATTTTTTAAATATTTTTATTCTAGAACAATGTATTAAATTCATCAAATGTGACAGTTAAGAAATAAATATTTCAAAAGAATCCAGAAAAAAAAAATCATGGTTTTCACAAAAAAAAGTATTAAGCAGCACAACATTAATAATAATCATAAATGTTTCTTGAGCAGCAAATCAGCATATTAGAATGATTTCTGAAGGATCATGTGACACTGAAGACTGGAGTAATGATGCTGAAAATTCAGCTTTGATCACAGGAATAAATTATATTTTACTATATATTCACATAGAAAACAGCTGTCTTACATTGTAATAATATTTCACAATATTACTCTTTTTACTGTAGATTATGATTAAATAAATACAGCCTTGGTGAGCAGAAGATCATAAGCAGAAAATATAAATAAAAATAATCTTACAACCTCATAATTTTTAAGTGAAATATTGCAGTTTATTATGTCAAAAAAAAAAAAAAAAATGGTATAATGAAAAATATTAAGTCATTGTGTATTTAGTGTGGAGAACATGCATGATTTTTTTATCTTCTTTTTTTTAATTAATTATTATTATTATTATTTTTTTTAACACTTTTAGGCCACTTCAGAGGAAATATATTATTATTGAGATACCAAATATCTTTGTGAAAAGATGTGATGTGCCCATATTCTAACAGCAGGATAACTAAAACTATTAACTGCAGAAGACTGAGTAGTTCAGCCTGTCAGAGAGGCGTCCTGTAGCCATGAGACGAACGGCTGCTATTTCATACAGATGGCATATTAAATTCCCCTTCTCTTCTCCTGCTGTTGTTGGCCAAACTTGTGCTGAAGTCACTAACATAGTCAGTATCTGGAGTCCTAGAAAACAAGATCTGATGGAGACTAAATTCTCCATTTTATGCTTACTTGGCAACACGTGTTCTGTTTATCCTTGTTGATTCTGACTGTTGTATTGTTTGCTTTAATTACAGCTATTTTGGATCTGGCTGACAAGCTCAGCATTTGTAGATGTTGTTTTCATTGCACAGTGAATGTGTGTGTGTGTGTTCGGCTGAGGCATGCTGTCCATGCTCGTCCTATTACTATGGAAATAAGGCTGGCGTGACAGGTGGCTTTACAACCAACACAATTAACTTCCTCCATTAGCTGATGGGCTGACAAAACGCGGGGAGCCACTACATGCGCACAGACCCGGGCCCGGGAGGCAGTAACACCCTGTTTGCAGCTGCATATGAGAGGGGTGGAGAGGATCGCGTCCCCCTCAATATCTCTAAATTACCCTACTTGCTGCTTCTCTGGGTTTCTCCTTAGAAAAGGCCTATTTTTCCAACTCTAAATTGCTGTACTGTCATTTGTAGCACAAGGGTTTTGATGGCCCTTTCAGAAGCTCTCTGCTTCTTTAAGAATTCAAATTGTTGATGCTAATTATACACTTCAATTGCATGTATAATTGGTTGATTTTTGTTTTACAAATATTTTAAGTAATTTACTCCGTGCCTTTGAATTATTAGCTAAATACTGTACCGTATGTGTGTATAATAAAACATTTTTGTGGGGAAAACATGGAAATGGTTTGTCATTTTTATCCTATTGTTTGGTACATTTATTTTCTTAATGTCTTTGTGGGTTTTGGTTCTTTTGTAGGCTGTAAAGGACATCTGAAATAACTAAAAACATTTGATGAAGTGATATAGAACTGTAACGAAGACCTGCTGTTCATCAACCAATCAGAATCAAGCATTCGACGACCGAGTTCCTGGACAAGATTTGTTCTCAAATTGTTGGGAGGGGAAAATCAGGGATGAATCTGCCCAAAACTCCTGTAGTCTGAGCCGGATTAAGATTTGTTTATGGATATAACATGACGGAATGTAGTTCTTCTATGAAATGCTTTTCATTTTATAATAAAATAATGTCAACTAGTAAAAATTATTAAGTCTTTCTTAATATACCAAAAAATGTGAAATATCAAATCTATTAGTTTTTGTGGAATCATTCACCCAATAATTATTATATTAATGATATTTTGTAATTTTATCGTTACAAAATGTTATATTTTTTCCATGAAACAGAAAATGACATTTGTGTAAGCTTTTCTGTAGGCCTACCACAAATGTGGATGGTAGTTTATACAAAAAGGCCAAACATTTGAAGCCATTCAACAGCTTTGTGTGAGAAACAACATGAATTATACCTTATTCACTGAGTATCTTCTTCTATATATTTGCATTTGATATCTAAATTTGCACTTGTTCATTAAAACTGTATGATGCATCACGTTTGGTTTGATGTCGCTGATGTCAAAAACCATTGGTTAATAGGTTTGAAATGACTGCAAATGAGATTTAACAGGAAAATCTTCAGTTTATAATGACCTAAATTTCTTCACATAAAGCTTTCATGTGGCTTCTGAAGTCATATTGACTTTTATGGTGCCTTTTAGGATCTAGACAGTATAAATGACCATACACTAATAGAAAAAAAATGAGTTTTCTGCTTAATGTCTAAAAAATAAATAAACAATGCAGATTTGTAATGCATTATGATGAGTAAATGATAACAACGATTTCATCTTTAATCTTTCGTATTAGTATTTCATCCATCTGGATATGTGTAAAGCAGCAGGCTATCAGCGTTTGCCACGTCATTTGCCTGATTTTAATCCAGTCCTGTCATGTATGTGTGGTTTGTAAGTACATTGTGCGATTAGAGCAATCAGGCAGAATGAATGCACTTTGTTTGCCGTTTGTGGGTAATTAGATAAGTGTTAGTTTAACTTCATGCTGGCCTTCACCTCCCAACTGCACTACCTGAAAAGCTAATGGCCCTTGACTAGTGAGTACTAATGAGGTGTTTCACAGTCCTTCCCTCAAGAGAGAGAGAGAAACACAGACAAAACACCCTGAAATATGCAAGACTGCAGGTGCAGACACACATGTGCCTTATATATGACTGGAGGATTCATTACATCTAATGACGAGTAATCAGTCTACGCATCTTTGTTCTTGCATAGAAGAAAATGCAAGAGAAAGCAATGGTCATTTCCTTTGACCAATTAACACCCGTACAAAAAAACAGAGCTGTCAAAAACATCAATAATTACCTTAATGTATTTAGTAAAACATTTTATTATAAGAAAAATGCCATGTGGAGACTTCCATGAACACTTTTGATGATGCAAAATTCTTTGAATCAGAGTTTTAAATTGATTCAACTTCACAGAAATTAATCTTTATAAATCTAGCATCGTTTTTGAGACTTCTTTCTTAACGCTGTAATACTTGGAGGTTGCAGAACAATGAAGACTCAATGGCCAATAAAACATCGCAATATTCATAATTTTGCTTATTTGATTTATATTTTGCTTAATTTTTTTTAAGCAAAACCATCAAGCATATATTATGAATATACAATGAAGACTCAATGGCCAATATATACAATATATATATATATTGTATAAGACTCAATATATATATATATACATATATATACATATATATATATATATATATATATATATATATATATATATATATATATATATATATATATATATATATATATATATATATATATATATATATATATATATATCGCCCAACCCCACACAAAACACAATACTACAATAAAATAAGGGGCATCTGATGGTGATTAAAGTGAAATCTACTTTTGCGCACCTCCTTTGGCCTGATGACCACTTACATCAAAGAGCCCCATTGGACTGTGAATGTCTCATGCATGAGTGTAATAAAAAAGGCTTTTCATGGGGAAAGACATGAGAGGGTAAAAGGTGAGGCTTGGCCACCAACACTCAGAGTTTACTCAAGGCTGACCTTAAGGCCTGCTGCTTCAACAGGGGTCGGGAACACAGTCTGAAAGGGTTTACATCACTATAAAATCACACATCGCATTTCCAAACAGTCTCTGTGGAGACAGTAGGAGACTGGAAATAAGTTATGAGGAATGTCTGTTAGTCTGGTCATACAATCTGACCAAGAAATTGCAGCATAAATGTTTTACAAAATGTCAGAAGGACCTGCATTTTAGAAAACTTTAAAAATGCTGGGTTAAAAACAACCTAAGTTGGGTCGAAAATGTACAGACTAAGCGATTGGGTTGTTTTGACCCAGCAGTTGGGTTAAATGTTTGCCCAACCTGCTGGGTAGTTTTATGTAACTCAACTTTTGTTTAAAAATTACTGTATTGCTCACTTCAAATGACCCCAAAGTATGCTGGTAATTAACATTTATTAATAAGTTTAATGAATAATAATTAAACAATACTGTTTTAAGAAGAAAACATTTTTTATAATAGCGCTGCAGTGATTATATATTTTGTAGGCCAACTAGGAAGTTTGCATCACCGCCTAATAGGATTTTTCCACTGGCTTTTGGATTATTGCAGAAAAAAAGTTCTGTGACAAACAAAAGTTTATGAATTTTAAAGCGACTAGTTAGTAGATGAGTTTAACTGTTTGACCAGATGACGTATAATGTCCCCGACAACCTCTGTAGTCATATTTAGACACTTGTTAGCAATCACTTTTGTGAAGAAAAAAAAATCATGAGGGGTATTACTGATGTATTTTATCATAGAATAAAACATGAACATATCTTGAGCTTGTGTTCACCACAGACCTGATTTCAGGCAAGTTAAAAATCCCATTGACTTCTGGTTGATGGAACTGGAAGTTAACTCGTTTCCAGGTTTTGGCCTACAAAAATACATCATTCCTGCAGCACAGTATTGCCACAAGTAGTGAGATGCAAGGCCGTGATAGAGGGTGACCAAAAATAACCACTTAGAAATCAGGCATTTAATTCACAAGTTTGTTTCCTCATAAAATCTTTAAGCTAATAAGGTTAAGCGTATTTGGCTTGCTGTCCGCTGTGGAGGGGCTCGAGGAAGCAGCTTCAACTCGAGCTTGGATACCCCCCAGGGACTACTAGTGAATGAAAGAGGAGTACGATAGATGAGATGCCTAATGTATGTGGTGGAGTAGGGGAGGTGGAGGGATATCGAAACAACTGATGCCAGAGCAGGGTGAGTAGCTGCTTATATGCTCTGGATGTAATTGAAAGATTAGGGTTCCCTCCTCTTGAGATTATGTTTGAGTTTCACTAATTGAAAGATAAGATGGGTTCACTCCTCCCGAAATTACGTTGTGAACTTCACTAATGTCATACTGACTTGAAATGAAGGAGAACCTTCATAGGTCCCATCCCAAACGCCACTCTCAGCCCATGCAGTCCTCCTCTATTTTAGTGATGTAATGCCACATGGATTGTTCTGTAATTGTTCACTATGGAATCGAGGGCAGATATCAGCCGCAAATGGACGCTCTTGAGTAGCACGAATCATAAATGTGCAAAACTGTTACTTTCAGGAGTAAAACAGCTTGTCACTGGGGCAGTATCCTTAAAGAGACCACTTTTTAACTTGTATACCCCTAAAATGTGCATAACTTACAAGTCCGTTCCTGCTCCTGGAGGGCGAACATCCTGCAGAGTTTAGTTCCAACCTGACCAAACAAAAGTTTTTATATTCCTGAAGACCTTGATTAGCTGGTTCAGGTGTGTTTAATTAGGATAGGGGATAAACTCTGCAGGGGTGTGTTTCCCGTACAGTGACGTACCTTACTACAGGTGTTTCTAAGTACATCCTTGGATAGTTCGGACTTGGGCGGACGTAAGTCTGGTGATTCCGCAAATGACACAGCACGTACCATTATCTTCGTTATCTTCTGCTCATTATCTTCACTGCATGTATAGTATTATAAAACACAACCCTGACTCTTTTTGTTTACATTTTAAAAATATTAAACATAATATGTGTGCATACTCTGATTATCTTCACTGTAATAAAATGAAATATAACAAAACACAACAATGACTCATTTTGTTAAATGTCAGTTTTATAAAATTATAAAAGTATAGGTAAAAGGTGTAAGAAGCTATACAATAAGAAATAAAGCAAACAATTCAGTCAAACATATAAATCAGCACTTTAGTAGGCTTCAACGGTAAAGTTAAGAAGCCTAAATATATAAAGTTATGAAACATCAGTTTGCCCTCAGCCAAAACGATTAGCCAGGGAACAAATTATAGATTCATGAGACCAAAGATCACCCATTAGATATACAAAAGATGAATTATATCATGTTTAACCTCTAGAGACATCAGAGCCAGCGGCAAACATCAGAAGAATTAGCCGAGGTACAGCTGTACATGAGCGCCCGGTGATCGCCTGGATTTCACAACTAAATACTCAGTTGGAATAAAAATGCCAAAATTCAATGAAATTTCAATCAGGTTGAGAGGGGTGGTAAACCTTTTCTAACCCATTTGATAGGATATGTAAACACTTGATCGGACTGAAAACTGAAACAGCAATGGCGTAATGACGTATGATGCACAGAACGAGCTGATGTTGTTGATTAATATAATATAATTGACACTGTCGTGTCAATCTAAAATTCTCTTTGCACTCATTATCTGTGAAATGATGCAGAGCTTGCTCACATGTGCATGCTTCGCACTCTCATCTGCAAACGCCTCGTTTTGGGCGTGGAAATAGGCGTTTTTACAGCTTGATTAATATAAGCTTCTCCTAATTCTCCTAATCTCCTAATTAGGACCCGATATAGTTAAATATGAGGTCTGCCTTTTATTATGCGTCAACAGCGGGAAACTCTGTATATTTGTGCAGCATGCAGATGCCAAAGATTAAATCCGGTTTGAAGCTTGTGACACATAAACTCGCGCATTAACCTGATTACTTTATTTAGCGTTCATGTAAACACTATATTCGGAATGATTTCAAAAAGTGTCCATGTAAACGTGTCCATGTAAAGTTTGCTTGGTGTGCGCAAGAGCATGATCTATTAAGTCCACTAAGTCCACATGTCATATACTAACAAGAAACTATGCTGCTAACCCAAGATCGAGAGCTGTATTTTCAAACACACAACTTTGTGATGCTGCCTGCGAATGTTCGTTGGAACTGTGGTTTTGGGAAAATGCCAAATCGTTGAGCTATGTTTGTAATGATGGAACTTGAGTTGGCTAAATCGAGCGTTAGCGTCAGTTCTGGCAGGTCACGTCAGTCGAGCTTGCATCAGCTGACTCCCAGGTGACTCACGTCTACCTATAGGAATACGACGCCTATCACAGCATCCTCAGTATTATCAGCAGCTATTGCATTTCTCAGGAGCTAATTACCCTCCTCCATCCCCAGCTCCTCCTCTCTTCAGTCAGGATTGGCCTTATGATTCCCCTGAATCAGACTAATTCTTGAAATATGTGTACATGTTAAATTATTGACATTAATTATATCTGCATATGTTTTGTTCTGTTTACCCTAGGGGGGTTATTGCTGCTCTCCCTGCTCTTATCCATGCCGCCAATACAAACTCTATGCAATTATCGATCTTATGTAACGACAGTATATCTTACAGTTGAGCTACTTCAGTGTTCGTCTCTAGAGAGCAGTTGTCATGTCAGTATTAACAGCTGCACAATGTTTTCAACAACACAGTATCTTTATCTCTGTGTTGCATATATTCAAATGATCACAGAAGTACTGAGATAAAAGTTTATAGTTTAGATAAACACTAGCCTAATGTCTTTATCGAGCAAAATTGAGCAAAATTGAGCAAATCAGCTTTTGAAAGTGAAACTTTTCTTTTGAAAGAACCTCTAGTAAATTGCATGTTATTTCGTTTTATTCAGAATCATGATCTCAGTTTGACAAAACAAAAAAGTTTCTCAATTTATCCAGAATTGTGCACCTCTAAGTTTCTTATTTATTTAATCTTCATATAAAATATAAGAAAGATTTGTTTTCATTTTATTTATTTTGTTTTGTTTTAAAATTATTTGTTGTTTACCTTAATTAAAAATGCATTGGTTAAAATAATTAAAAAAAAAAATTTTTTTGAAAAAAAGGTTATTAAAATGTTTTCAATAATTATCGATTCCGAACAATATGAAAAATTATATTGTGATATTATATAAAGGTACAAGTTTTGCAATTTTTTGATGTGAAAAAGTATTTGCCCCCTCCTTATTTATTTTATTTATTTATTTATTTATTTTTTGCATATTTGTCACACAAAGATAACAAGAGAGAATATAAAATGCATTTTTTAAATGATCTCATTTATTAAGAGGAAAAACAATGTCCAAACCTACCTGGCCCTATGTGAAAAAGTAATTGCCCCCTAAACATAATAACAGGGTGTGTCACCATTGGCGGCAACAACTGCAGTCAAGCTTTTGCGATAGCTGGCAATGAGTCTTTCACATCGCTGTGGAGGAATTTTGGCCCACTCTTTGCAGAATTGTTTTAATTCAGCCACATTGGTTGGTTTTCGGCCTGTTTAAGGTCATGCCACAGCATCTCAGTTGGATTTAAGTCTGGACTTTGACTAGGCCACTCCAAAACCTTAAGTTTTTTTGTTTTGTTTTTTTTGAGCCATTCAGAGGTGGACTTGCTTGTGTGTTTCGGATCATTGTCCTGCTGAATAACCCAGCTGTACTTGAGCTTGAGGTCACAAACCGATGGTCGGGCATTCTCCTTCGGGATTTTTTGGTAGACTGCAGATTTCATGATTCCATCAATTATGGCAGAGCAGCCCCAGACCATCACACTACCACCACCATGTTTGACTGTTGGTTTGATGTTCTTTTCATGAAATGCTGTGTTAGTTTTACGCCAGATGTAACAGGACACAGACCTTCCAAAAATTCCAATTACTTTTTCACACAGGGCCAGGTAGGTTTGGACAACTTTTTTCCCTTAAAGGATTAGTTCACTTTCAAATGAAAATTACCCCAAGCTTTACTCACCCTCAAACCTTCTGAAGTACCATGTATCCATATTTGACAAGTTAAGTAAAATATCTAGCTTCCGCCAGATTGCCTTCTGTATTCAACTTACAATACAGCATTACACTTTCTTCCTATGTTGAATACGGAAGGCGGTCTGGTGGAAGCTAGATATTTTAATTCATAACTTGTCAAATATGGATATTTTTCTTACACAAACGCATCGCTTCACTTCAGAAGGCCCTTATTAACCATCCGGAGCCGTGTGGAGTATGTTTTGCTTTGGATGGATGCACTTTCTTGAGCTTCATACTCATTGGTCCTGTTCACTGCCATTATAAAGCATAGATGCGTCAGGATATTTATCAATATAACTCCGATTGTGTTCATCAGAAAGAAGAAATTCATATTCACCGAGGATGGCTTGAGGGTGAGTAAAGCTTGGGCTAATTTTCATTTTAAAGTGAACTAATCCTTTAATAAATGAAATCATCATTTAAAAACTGCATTTTGTATTTATTTGGGTATCTATGTGTAATATTACATTTTGTTTTATGATCTGAATAATTTAAGTGTGACAAATATGCAAAAAAAAAAAACAAACAAACAAAAAAAAAAACAGGAGGGGGCAAATACTTTTTCACAGCACTGTACATCTGTTGCTTAATTGAAATAAGAAAAGTAGCAGTCTCGTTTTGGCTCTGGGATCTTGTAGGGCATTGTTGATGGAGGGAGGGACTCTCTAATGGGAGACAATCCAGGGGAACATTTAGGCAAGCCCTCATAAAGTTGTGACCCTCCCACTGGTTTTACTGGGTTACCAGGGGGCTGGAGAGGGCCGTCCAAGCTGAATGACAGTTATCCAGAATAGGTCATAAAGCAGCAGAGGTTTGCAGCGTTGGCGAGCCGGAGGAGAATGAGCACAATGGGACGAAGCCTGATGCACCCTCTCAGGGTACAAGCCTGGGCTCTTTTCAGCCGTATTGTCCCGTGTGTGAGAGCCTGGTGCTGGTGGGCAGAAGGAGCAGCAACGCCTCATCAAGCTGGTGTGATTTCTCTTCTGAAGTGCCTGTGACAATGGCTGCTTAGGAGAGACTTAGAGGGAGACAATGCAAGACCACCAAGCATTTTACTGGGATAAGGTTCGGGACAGCCAAAAAGTGCCTCCCCTTCCAAGCCCGCACGGCCTCATTTTAGATGAAAATCCTTTGGATGAGATCAATGTGTTTTCTCGTTCTCTGCCCTCGCTCGATCTGTCCGCCAGCACATCTGTATTTTCTCCATCGTACCTCCCACCTTGCGGCCCAATGGCTAATGTGTAATTAATGAAACAACCGCCCTCATGTCGACTCGCACAATGGTGAGCGGGCGCTCCTCGGGACATGTTTTGGTGAATGAAAAGGCCAGCCCCTCTCTCCTTACATGTAACCCTCCCTGAGCACAAAGCACCCTCCCCTGTATCCAGCTTAGCCGCAAAGCTTACATATTAATCTCTTCTCGCGGTTCCCCATCTTGACGAAACCCTCATGCAAGCCTTCATTTTCTGGTCATGTGCACCCATTAGAAGGGGGCGAACCAGACACAGAGTGACACACAAAGCAGAATGGAGGCTACCAGGCTGAAACTGAGCTTGAAAAGAGACAAACAATTGTTGGCGCTGAAAGGGACAGTTAAAGTGAGCCAGCGAGAGGCTGTTACTTTAGCGGAGTCCCGCGCCGGACTTTACGGCCAGCCAGCCTTGCGGAGTCAGCCGGCCTCTGTCGCTGGATGTATTCTGAAAAGCTGGACTTGTTGGCCATCTGGCACATTTTAGCCTCTCGTGTTGAGTGAGGTTAAAGCCCCGATTTATACTTCAGGTGAAATCGAAGAACGAACGTGTGTGACTTCATTTTGAATAAAATTTGGCCAAAACAAAAGAGTTTTGGAGTTTGTATTGTTGGTTCGAAACAGCTTGCCAGCTAGCTGTTAAACACCTTCGAACCGCCCTCGGTCTGTGGCGATAACGTAACAGCTGGGTGTGATCTGGCCCTCCATCTTATTTGACGTGGAAATCATTTCCAGTGTATTCCATCTAGGGTTGCAAAGGGCCGGAAAGTTTCCGGTAAATTTCCAGAAACTTTCCACGGGAACTTAATATTCCAATTTGGAAACTTAACAGGAATTTATGGGAATTTACGGGAATTTATGGGAATTAATTGGAAATTTTGGGAAATTTATATAAATGTATAATATTTACATAAAAAGTATCATATAAAAACAAATCAGTTGTGCTGCTGAATATTTTTCGGAACCTGTAATACTTTTTTCAGGATTCACTTAAGAAAAAGTTAAAAAGAATAGAATTTATTCAAAATAGAAATATTTTCTAACAATATCACTTTAATATCACTTTTAACAATTTCACACATCCTTGCTGAATAAAAGTATTAATTTCTTTGAAAAAAAAAAATAAAAAAAAATTACTGACCCCAAATTTTGAAGGTAGTGTTTTTTGTTACAAAAAATTCCTATTTTAAATAAATGCTGTTCTTTAAATTTTTATGCACAATTGTTTCCAACATTGATAACGGAGTATCAAATCAGCATATTAGAATGATTTCTGAAGGATCATGTTACACTGAAGACTGGATTAATGATGCTGAAAATTCAGCCTTGCATCACAGAAATATAGAATTATATTTTTATGTATATCAAAATAGAAAACCATTATTTTAAATATTGTAGTTATGTGTATTTTTGATCAAATGTGCATGTTATGGACTGGGGGAATGCACATGCAGGGGGTGTGGCCTCAATAGTCCTGCAGTAAGTAGTGTGCTGTGTGAATGTCAGGGTAAACATTCAACTAAAATTGCATTAAATATGGTTGTTTTAACCAAAATTATGCTGCAAGATGGTCTTTTCAACTACATTTAAGTACCCTGTCATAGGCTAACCTGTAATTTTGCCAATTCCCTGTTTATTCCCATTAATTCCCATATATTCCCGTTAATTCCCATGGAAAGTTTCCAGCTTTGAAAATTCCCGAAATTTTGCAACCCTAATTCCATCCCATACAGAAGTTTGATATATATAACATGCAGTCAAACCAAAATGTATTCAGACACCTTTAACATTTCATTCATTATTACAGTTTATTCACTACAGTCTAAAAAAAGGTAATAAAATATGACAAATGTTTATCAGTTTTACTGGTAGTCCACTGTATGAAGATTTTTGGGTATAATATGTCACAGTTTACTTTATTTTGTTATCTTCACTTGCATAAATGAACTATAGTGTCCTGCACCCACTAGTAAAAATATATCAAAAATATCAAAAATGTCAAATAATTTTTGATTTGACTGTATATTCCCTAAATAAAAACTATACTAAAATCTATTCAAAATGCATTTATTTCATACTTCAAATCCATTCAAATTTAATGACATATATCTGAAGATTTACTGATATAAAATTAAAATTAAACTTTTTTTTTAAGTATTTCTTTATTGCACAATGCACTTTTCTTAATATTATGCCTAAAACATGTTTTAATATCACTATTAATAAGGATTGTGTTATCTTTGTATAATATCAGTCTTTAAATGCAATATATTTAAAGTGTTCCTACTTGCAATATACTTCAGTATATGTTTAGCTGGACCTCAGCACTACTTCTGCACAATTAAAGTGCATTAAGTACAAAATTAGTTGTTCCAATTTAGCAGACTTTAAGTATACCAGAAGTACAATTGCAGGGTATTTTTATTTAGCACATAAATATGTAAATATATTTGTAGTACACTCAGCACAAAATAAATGCATTTTAAATACATTTTAGTATATTTTGCCCTATATCAACAGTGATATGTATATCTATATATGTTATCTATAATGTATTATTATCACATACATGCATCCTCTGGAAATATGAAGAATTGAATTTATAACAAAGTGTAAAATACCCATAGTATGATTTGTATATAAGTACTGTACATATATTAATTATACATCTATATAATAATCTTTTTACAATATTATGTTATTATATGCTACAAAATATATATGTTTACAATATATATTTAATTTATATATGAAAGTTTATGAAAACAACTTGTAGCCTATACCAAAATTCTGTATGTATATTAGTATTTCTTAAATTTTAACATGAACATTTGGGATATATACACACACATGCATACCATTTATGCTTTCAAATATCTTAAACATAAATGTGCTTCTTTCATATGTACATATTGAAGGAAAACATACAATGATTCTGGGAAATATTTCTGTTTGTGTATGCCGGAACTACATGACATGCAGGACAAAAAATAGTAGGCTAAATCGTTCGCACGATTTACTGTTTCATTCCCTCGATTTATAAATCATGCACACGATTTAATTTTTTTTCTTGCATGTCATGTGCGGGGCTCCGTACAGAACAGCTTCAATTGGGTAAAAATAAAAAATACTGTGAATTTCAATTATGGCATTTAAGGGACACTTAGTTTCAGAATTCACAGACATAACGTCATTTCAGAGACATTAACATCTTTGAACATCTCCAAATTGAAGGTGGAACTGCAAAAATAATCATGCCTCAAACTCACAGTTGGTTGAGCCGGTGTTGCTGGTTCAGGCTGGTAGGAATGTTCAGACAAACAGACCAATTTTTAGATAGCGTCAGTGTTGGCACTTTTCATGGGACTAAACCTGTCTTATATAGTTGTCTCTACATATTTAAGCTACGATGGGATACGATTTCAATATTACACGCATCTTTGAGTATACTAATATTGTACATGGGCTACAGCATTATTCAAGCCTGTTTGATAAGACATTCATTGAATAAACATAATGTTTTGGAGCAAAGCATGTTGTAATGAGTTCTGGTATTTATTGGATCCTTTACCAGTGTGGCTAATCTTTCAAAGACGTTTCTGAGACTGACAGCTTTGAAAAGTAAACTGTACTTGTTGCTGGAGCAGTTACAACTTCACACTGCTCAATCTAAAGGGAAACATAAAGGTATAATGTTTTTTACACTGAAATGTTAATTTGTCTCGTTTTGCCTAATGAATGCAAATGACTTCTTTGAGGAAAATAACCTTGAAAATATTAATTAGAAACCTCACATTCATTGTACTGCTTCTTACAGGCTCTTTAATTAGGGAGCTTTTATCGTTTGATCGCAATGATAATTAGATTTCTTAAATTTCAAGGTTTGTTTACTTGTAAGATAACAGAATATAGAATCAAGGGATTCAAAGTTTCATTGATATCTTTCTCTCAGCAACCCTATGGCATTGTAACAAAAAGAACAAAACTTTTCCCAGTTCTGACACAAATAGTATATTCATCTGAAAATGTTCTCTTTAAAAACCTACATCTGATTTAATTTGTCTAAGGGAAACAAAGTAACAGCGCTCATATTAAAAGTTTGCAACAGGATGCGGATTGCATGCAATAGCATATCATTTCAAAGAGTGAAAATTATATACATATTACGGTTGCAAAAAATAATTGAGAGTCTTAAACCATACATTTCTGCAGTCATATGATGAGGATCTTTCCCTAGGTTAACCAGGCTGTTAACACAGAGCATTCTAGCATGGACGAGCAGTAAATCGTGTCTGACAGAGGCCGATGTAATCCGGGCCTCTACCACGTCACCTATTGTCTGAGAGCACTGGGCCCTTCAGGGGCTGGACGTCCCTTACTCACCCGCGCAGTTCTGTCAGCGTGCCAACTGTGCCATTAGCATGGGTGGCTTCTATGATACAGCACACATTTTTGAACTGATTTTGGGAAGAAATATTGTGCATAGAAATGTAAATGTATTTGGGCACTTCCTCTGCTAGGACACTCACTTACTTCCCTGATGGTTTGTGATTGCCAAAATGTTTCAGACAAATGAAACAAGTACTTAGAAAACCTCTTGCATCAGTTGTTTGCAGATGCCACTAGGTTTGATATTTAGTTATATAATGCAATGGAATTCATACATTTTTAAGTGTGGCTTAAATGAGCAAATAGATTGTGGAGCCAATTTGAAGCAGCTTGAAATGTCTGCAAGTGTTGTGCTTTTAAAAGCTTTTTGACGTGCCTCATACTGTAGTCTTAAGTTATTGTTTTTGCAACCCTGACCAATCAAACTAAAAACATTGATGAAGAACCATTTTCACTCAGAAATAGCTAGGTAATTTTTTACAATTAATTACAAAGAAACGGCAAGTAACACTTTGAATTAAACTTGAAATTTTGAAGTAAAAAGACTGAAGACATTATTAAAACTAAAGTTTCCAAAATAGGGTTTTCACAACAATTCCATAGAGGAACCATGTTTGGTTCCCCAATGAACCTTTCATGGAACAGTTCTTAAAAAAAAACACTTGTTTTTAGTGTGAAGAACTTTTTAAAATTAACTTTTTAAAATTACATAAATAACTCTTTTTCTCTATAAAGAACATTTTATGCAGTCAAAAGATTCCATGGATGTTAAGGGTTCTTCATTGAACCATCAATGCAAATAAAGAACAATTTATTTACAACTTCAGAAAATAACTTTATTTCAGTGGTCCGCTTTATACATTCTGCTAACTATTAGTAACTTTGCAACTACATGTCAACTAACTCACATTAGAGTATTAGTAGACTGTTGAAACCATTGACATGTAGTTGCAAAGTTACCTGTAGTTAGTAAAATGTCTTGAAATGTCTGCAAATGTTGTGCTTTTAAATGCTTTTTTGACGTGCCTCATACTGTAGTTAAAAAGTTACTTGTAGTTAGTAAAATGTCTTGAAATGTCTGCAAGTGTTGTGTTTTTAAATATTTTTTACATGCATCATACTGTGTGCTTACTGACGTTGTCTTAGTTATTGTTTTTGCAACCCTGACCAATCAAACAAAAATTTGGTGTAGAAATTGGTGTACTTGCAAAGTTACTTGTAGTTAGTAAAATGTTTTGAAATGCCTGTTGTGCTTTTAAATGCTTTTTTTTTGTGTCTGTATGCTTTATTGTCATTGTCTTAGTTATTGTTTTTGCAACCCTGACCAATCAAACTAAAAAAAAAAATTGGTGTAGAAACCATTGACATGTAGTTGCAAAGTTACTTGTAGTTAGTAAAATTTCTTGAAATGTCTGCAAGTGTTGTGTTTTTAATGATTTTTTTTTTACATATACCATACTGTGTGCTTACTGACGTTGTCTTAGTTATTGTTTTTAGAACCCTGACCAATCAAACTAAAAAAAAAAATTGGTGTAGAAATTGGTGTAGTTGCAAAGTTACTTGTAGTTAGTAAAATGTCTTGAAATGTTTGCAAGTGTTGTGCTTTTAAAAGCTTTTTTGATGTGCCTCATACTATATACTTACTGTCGCTGCCTAAGTTATTGTTTTTGCAACCCTGACCAATCAAACAGAAAAATTGGTGCAGAAATTGGTGGAGTTGCACAGTTACTTGTAGTTAGTAAAATGTCATGAAATGTCTGCAAATGTGTCGTAAATGCTTTTTCGGTGTGCATCATACTGTAATTGCAAAGTTACTTGTAGTTAGTAAAATGTCTCAAGGGGATCATCAAAATAAAGTGTTACCTCTTTATTTACAGTGTATTTACAGCTATGTGTATTTTTCTGGGAAAAGAGGCCATGCCAGGAATAACACAAGTGTGGCTGCTGTAAAAAGCCTCAACTATGAATCGGCTGCTCTGGCGTCTGCCCACAGAGACTGTACCACCGTCCAGTTCCTGGGACCGTCAGCAGGATGATGGCGGGAGGGTTGGAGTGTGTGTATGAAGGGGGTCCTGCTGTTTGGGTTTCCTTCTCCGAGCAGCAGTGAGTAAATGAGACCCCCCGCCACTCTACATCCCCGTAACGGCCACATCATCCCTTTCTCTGCCCCCTCCCGTCCCCACGCCTCCGAAACTCTTCCCTCTCCCCTCCGCTCACACACTGAGACATTTTTCCACATTGGCCGGATTAGGAACACTTTCACTTAGATCTATGTGGTCGCCCCCACAGACAAAGAAACACTTGGAGACAGGATTAGTAGGATTAAAAAGGATTCACATATGTCCAGTTCAAGCAATTGGTATTCAAAGCTTTACACTTTCAAATGCCACCAAGAGAGAGTAAAGCAGTCCCGAGCTTTTCTTTGCATTGCAGCACCTTTATGAGAAACGATTCCCTTTCAACTTCCTCTATGGTGCGGTGAATTCATGTTTTCACTCTTTTTATGCAGGGATTTTATTGCTGTGGAAAACCAGTGAGACTATGAGAGGGAAGACACAACTTCTATTTCAAAATACTGTGGGAGAGTCTTCATCTCACATATTTTCTTTCATTTTGATTATGTTCTGATGATTACCCTGTAATTTAAATTTTTAGTACACAGAAATGTTAATTGTTTTTATAATTATGTATATCACACAAAACTTAATCTGCATTTATTCTGCAAACAAATTTACATTCTCACTTTTCTTTATTTGTTTCATATCAGACTCCTTTAGAATTGAAACGATAATGAAGAGACACTGTAACATAGCAGATAAAATCACAGTGTCATTCAAACATGTCTGTATATCATCTGCTAATGAAAAGATTATTTATATATTGTAAGGATAAACATATGTAATATTTGTCTTACCAATGTATATATTTGCACTGATATGCCAAATTGAATCTAAAGATAATAAGCATATTTCAGTAAGTGAGCATAAATCAGTATCAGCACTTTTTCATAAAATAATTAAATATGTCAGACAGCATTTACTGATTATCCACGGTAGAATGATCAGTGTTAAATGTATATATATATATATATATATATATATATATATATATATATATATATATATATATATATATATATATATATATATATATATATATATGTTGGGTCATCAACAATTTATATTAACTTGAGGCCAATACTGATTCTGCAGTTACTACTAAATACATATCTGAACATATTGTCTGCTTTTTTGCTACATAAAAATGTTGCAGAATTTTGCCAAAGATAATTGGCTAAAGGTAAGCAAGTGTTAAATTTAGAACATACAGTTTTCATTCAGTTCAGGTGATTATAATTAATATTAATTGTTTTTTATAGAATAGCAACTTGACTTTGTTTCTTTAATGTAAAGAAATATAATTGCACAGACATACCAATGCAATTTTAGTTAGTTTACACCAGGGAAACAGGTTAAAAAATTGATGAACTAATTATGAAATTAACAAAATACATGCTACATGTAAAAGAATAACTATATGCATTCAGGGCATTACATTTCAACCTAATGAAATGTAGTCCAAAAGGTTGATTTAAATGTATACACGTTTGATTTCAGAGCTACACACAAATATTTGTAACGATTTTCCAGTTTACAGAATTTCAATTCACTTTTCTTCATTTATTCCAAGTTGTCAAAAACTGTAAGTTTCCTCTTCAGATTTAAGCAATTAAATTAAAGGTTTCAGTTTTAGGGGCCTGACTTTTTTTTTTTTTTTTTTTTGACAGTATGTGGGCCTAAAATAAAAGCCCTGCACAAGAAAGCATTTAATGTTTAAACCAAAGCAATTATAACAAGCATCCTATTATATATCTTAGAATCGTTAATCTGATTGGTTAATATGATTTTTGATTAACGAAAGTGATCAAATATTACCAATAGGCATACAGGATGTATATTTTGGGTTTGCATACATAATGTGTGTCGTGAAATGAATGATGCAAGGAGCGTTGCGACTGACCCGGCATCGTTTCTTAAGTGTGGAGAAGTATTCGCAAAGTTTCGGAGGCTCCTGGGCTGAAGTGTCCCCCCATGGTGTCGTTACAATGAATATGAATAGATGCTCCTTTGGTCAATGGGACAGTCAAAGCACACCGCTCCAGATAATGGGGACGTCATCCTAACAAGACCGTTATGAATAGAGGGGCTCCTTTTGTTTGGCTCCTCTCGAGCAGCGCTATAAATACGGAGCCCTGTGATGAGCAGCCACAGAGCAAGAGGTGCATCACCGAGCGAAATCAAACCAGGCGACACGGCCTCGGTCTACAGAGAGAGAGAGAGAGAGAGAGAGAAGAGAGAAGAGAGAGGCTCCGGTGGGATAAATCAGGTGATCAAGCAGGAGTGACTTGAAATAAAAACAAGACAAGAGAAAGAGACAACCTCCTACCCAAGCGCAGCCATAAAATGAATTCGGACTCCAGCTCCAGCAGAGCTTCCTCTCCAGACATGGACGGGATGTACCTCCGTGATCACCACCATCCACAAGACGGACGCCTGAACTCCGTGTCCTCCACGCAGAACGAGCTGCTCCAGAAGATGACAAGCGAGCACTTGTCCAAAACGCCCTCGGGCAGCAAGTACAAACTCAAGAAGCAGGTGACCGAGCAGGAGATCCAGCAGCTGCGCTTGAAGATCAACGGCAGGGAGCGCAAGCGCATGCACGACTTGAACCTGGCGATGGACGGGCTCCGAGAGGTCATGCCGTACGCGCACGGGCCGTCCGTGAGGAAGCTGTCCAAGATCGCCACGCTTCTGCTGGCCAGAAACTACATCCTGATGCTGACCAGCTCCCTGGACGAGATGAAGCGGCTGGTGGGCGAGATTTACGGCGGCCACCACTCGGCGTTTCACTGCGGGACGGTGAGCCACGGCGCTGCGCACTCGGCGAGCACGGCGCACCAGGTGCATCACCCGCTCCTCGGGAGCGCGCTGACCTCGTCCACCTCCTCGACGCTGTCGACCACTTTACCCGGACTTACTTCCATCAGGGCGCCGCACTCGTTGATGAAGAGCACCCCTACACCACCTCTGCAGCTCGGGGGCACTTTTCAGCACTGGGCGGGCCTGCCGTGCCCCTGCACAATTTGCCAGGTGCCGCCACCTCCCCACCTCCCCATCACTTCGACAGGACTGACGAGGCTTTCCACAGAAAACAAGGAAGTGATGAAGTGAACGTGTACATTGTGAATGGACTGGACTTTGCATGATCTGTCTGTCTGTCTGTTTGTTTGTTTGTTTGTTGGTTGGTTTGTTTTAGACCTTACAAATTCACTACTTCGTCCTTGTAACAAGGATCTCATCGATTGCTTTGTAAGGTAACTACTTTACAGTTATGGAGTATGTGCTGCATAACGCACTGTAAATAACGTCAGGGCCGCGCGAGGCTCCGTGTACATTCACTGTAAATGAGAGTAAATCGTTCTATTCGCGGTGGAATCTATGTGTTTGAAGTTGCCCTGGAAACGCGAGCACTCCCCTTGCGCGAGTTTACCTCGGTAACCACATTTGTCTGCCAAGAAGATCATTTTACTAATTGATACTACATTAATGTGTGGTCTCCTTATGTGCAAATCTATATGCGCAAAATGTGGGTATCATGGTAAACTTGCGTAAGGCTACCTGTTGATCATGTGATGTGGGGGAGTCGCGTGCATGTATCTTTTCGCAAAGGGCATGAAAAGACGAAACCCACATGTTCCTTGTAACAAGGATTGTGAAATGGCATTTCAGATGAAAACTGTACGACTATGGATTTAGTTCGCACTAGAGTGTTATTATGATTATGTTATTCCTCCATTGTCTGCCTGAGTAATAGCTGAACCTTCAGTCGTGTTATTTCTGTGTCGTATCTTTATTTGAAATTCTTCAGCATGGCATCAACCTGTGAGCATGATCTTTTTCCTGGGAAAGTTTTGTTATTCCAGAGAGATTGCCGTGGTGTTTATTTTTGTACATTCTTCTTGACAAATGAGATATTTATTATTGCCCAGTGTTCCTGGATGACATTTCAATAAAACGTTGCTGTAAAAAAAGAAAGAAAAGGTCTGTTTTGTTTTGTATATTTTGTAACATGTTGTGCATATTAAATGCATTGTGCTTTATATAGTTATTACACCTGCGATTGAAAGGAAAAATGCTCACGTATCAAAAATGATTACAGAATATGGAGACAATTATCTGTTTGTAATATAAAAATATATAAAAAGGGTTCATTTAATATAGCTACAATCAAATATTTTACACACTTAAAAAAAAAAAAATTGTTCCAAAACATAATTCGTCACGGACAGAAATCATCGCCTTCTCCGCTCAACATAAATACCCTTAAGAGAGAAATTAATTCATATATAACCTATATATATATATAAAGACATGAAAAATGAAACAAAGAAAAAAAAAAAAAAAACATTAATTTGTGCATGCCATTAAACATGAAGTTAAAAGCGTATGAACTGATCAATGTAACTGAAAATATCAACAAAAATACTGTTTCAATGCAACAAAAATATCAACACAGCAAAATTAATTTTATGAGAAAATCTTATTCACTAGTATAATGATTAAAAAACGAGTAGCCTACGTAAAATAGGCTGGAATGTTACATCGATGTATATTATTAGCCTAATAATAACAACAACAGTTTTAAATAAAATAACATATTGTTATTATTATTAGCCTATTATTATTAATAATACTAAACAGTTCCAATTAATATTTTTATTGTAAGGGACACAATGCTGTATTTGGTTAATCTATTCTGGGATTTTTTTTTTTTTTTAAATACGAAAATTGCTGAAGAAAATATATTATCTTATTTACTATGGATGGCATCCTTAAAAATAATAGAATATTTCCTTCATGATATATCAGCGGGAGAAGTAAATGATAAAACTGGACACATTTGAAACACAAAGGCAGTCCCTCGGGTCCTTTCACAGACTCCGCGCAGATCAGATAGGCAGCAGCTGAATGTATGTTTGTAGAGATTACAAGTTAATTGTTCATAGGGGAATGGGAGAAGAAAACATCAGAGAGAGAGAGAGCGGATTACAGGACCCTAAATGCAGAAGATTAGATATTCAGGACTCTATTCTTGCGGGATGTAAATGAGGCGAAGGATTAAAACGCTCTTTGTAACTAACTCGTTGAGGGGCTCAAGTCTCCTTTTAGACAAGTAACAAGAAGAGCCCGGGCGAGAATGGTGAGCTAGTTTTACACTTTGTTTTTAGGGACTACAAACAGTGTATGAACACTGGCCAGGACTTGAGCCAGATGGAAGGAGAGCAGCAGCTCGCGTCGGGACAAACGCTTGAGAAACGCCGCGTTGGCAATCGGCATTTGCGTAATTGGATTCGTTCTACTGTGCAAAGCATTCATATTTATCCACTGATTTTCAGAATCAGCGAATTAGTATTTGTCGTCAAAGTTAAGGAACTGGGCGACAAACTGGGCTGATCACGCTTTACAGTGTTCGTGTTAAAATAAGTTTGCATTTCCAGAAGAAAATAGCAATGCTTGAATGGCAAAAGTTTAGGTTTTTGGTTAGATTTATGTACACTTTATATATTTCTCAGCATAATAATCACTTTAAAGATGATAAAATAGATCTATAAATGGGAAAAAGACCAATCATAATTCAGTAGCTTATAAAGAAATAAGGCCATCGGCGATTCATCATGCGTTTCCATTTTGAACAGGTGACGTAGGCTATACAAGTCAAAGTATTTAAAATTATTATAATAATAAAATAAAAAACATGAAATGTAAAAAGTTTAAATTTTACAAAGCCTTTAAACAGACAGTAAAACCTTCACATAAGAGTGGTTTATTTTATCACGAGTGGAGCTTAAAGCTGCAGTCCGGAATTTCTGCCTCTTTGTCGCCATCTCTGTTTGAAACCTGCAATTGCAGTCATATGCGGAATTATTATCGTTACGTGCGTTGTGCATCGGCACGGTTTCTCAGCGGATGAATCTAATGCTTGCTGTCAGTCACCGCACCGGTGTGTGGATACTGTATTCAGAATCACAGACTCTACGAATTGAAAGTATGACCAATATGAGAATTTTCACTGGAAAATATAATCAAGTAAAACATGAAAACATAAAAATTAACATGTCTGCCACATTTGTTCTGCCCAACTGAGAAAAAAGCATCAGGCCTACAATAAATCGTGCTGCCAATGAAGATTAAATCTAACGATCTCCTAGCTCGGATCACGCCAAACCGTACCAATTATTATTACTATAAGACTTTGTTCTCAAATTGTTAATCAACATCAACATTGCGTGTTTAGTGTGTATTAGCATTACCTGTAGATTTCAATTTCTGTAGCCACTCTGCAGTCCGAAATCTTTTGCTTTTGACTACGGGTGAATCTCCAGTTGTCACTGATGATTGTCATTTGGATATTTCTGGATTACAATCCGCAATCAAAATTATATGTTTAATTATTGCAGCTGCTGTGAGAACAGGCTATAAATGATCCGCTACCTGCAGCATCCTCACGTGATAAAGCCGACTAGCTGGGACTCCTTCATTCTGTTTACAGACGTGACGTAATGACGCAAAGACGAACGGCGACATGCTCGAATATCCTGCAGAAATCCGCCAGTATTGCTCTTATTATAAAACATTATTACAAGCTTACCATTGTGATTCGGGCTAAGATAATGAGATCACTGGCTGGTTATGTACTTGATCAAAAATTAATTTTGGATCATATTTAACCAAAAAAAGTTACAGACTGCAGCTTTAACGACAATCTTTTTTAAGTTAAATTTGTAAGCGTAGTTACATCATTTGGTGATTCAACCGAAGTTTAAAAAAAATGTTAGTGATGCTCCAGGTAACGCTTGTTGTTACAATGCTATAAGGTCTTGGGTGGTTTCTAGGGTGTTACTTAGTGGTTGCTGTGGTGGAAATAGCCCATCCCAAATGTCTCTCTGATATTCTGGTCTCAATATATGGCTATAGGATTCATTTTAATCACCCACCACATAACTTGAGACATCAATGAAGTCAGCAAGAAACAGAAGAGTTTATTCTTCCGATTGTGAAGACCTTGTGCGCCAGAGAAACAAGCACAACACCATCTTTATAATATTGTCTTTGAACTTCCATTTTTCGGTAGCTCTGTATATTTCAATGGCATGGCTGTTAAAGAATAACTAGCTGGTGAAGTGGATTTACTTGTTGTAGAGATAATGAAAGTTATCATGAGCACTGTAAAGTTTCCAGTAGATGTGTTAACAAATGTCAGTAGACCGGGAAGATAAGTAAGATCACTGTGGAAAGATAAACCGGAAGACGAAAGACAACGAGCAGTGCTGAAAAGGGGGCGGGGCTAGTAAAAACGGCTTCTTGAGGGGAAAAAAATATGGGCAGAGCTTGATTTTGTCCACGGGGAATTGATTGGATGGTTATTGTTTGCTATTGGTTTGCCATTGGTATTGATTGACAGTTTGTCCCGCCCACACGCCAGGAAACACGTCAGAGATGAATTTTAAAAAATAATGATGTGCACAGATAAATAATTTATAATAATAAATACTGAAAATAATATGGCGATTTTAATGTCTGTATAGTGCAAACAGTGTGTAAGCTATGTGGCAAACTTTAATACTTAGATGGCTTGACTATATTATGGTCTGTAATTCTTGCTTCTTGTTTTGTGTTCCAAAAAGTGCCTGAGCTGCAGGCCAGCAAAATGGAAAGCAGCATGCGGTATACTATCGTACGCTTCTGGAGTCAGAATCTGTCATTTGTCAAAGTCTGTGTTTATGTGTTATGTCTTCCAAAAAAGCATCTGTGAGACCGCCGATGTAGCCAATGTGAGCTCTGCGCAAAGCAATTCTCACACACTCGCTCGAAAGGAAATTAAACGCCTCATGGTATTTTTCGCTCCATGCCTCTCCCTTTGTTTCCTTTAATTACAGTTTGGTGGTTAATAAACTCCTTTCCTGCTGGTGCTTCATTAACCATTCTGATTGTTATGATAACATGTTTGTTTGCAGTTTCTTTTTACAAAGTTGAGATAGTTTTCTATGCTGCATGTTTCCAGGTTAGCAATGGTCGGGTTAACTAAACTCACCTCAGCTGCACATTTTGAATTAAAATCTCTCCAAATCAGAGGTTTGTATTAGATGGCCTTAACTATATGTGCTTAACCATGTGATACAATTATCTACATACATGTTGGTGCATTTTAATATTTAAAGTATGTGCATTAATTTACATTACACTGTTAACTTCAGCCGTGCCCCAAAAACTATAATCTTATAATCCTAACCACAACTCTAGCCTTTCTCCTGAACCTAAGCATACCTCAGAAATTTTCCAGATCAACATGTTACACAGTTACTAATATAATGAGTCACACAGTCACAGCTATGGAAGCTTGTTTCCGCTACTGAATAAAAAATAAAAAATTTAATTGAGACTTATCTCACAATTCTTAAAATTGCGAGTTTACGTCTCACATTTCTGAATTTTTTCTCAGAATTGCATGATATAAACTCACAATTGTGAGAAATAAAATCAGAATTGCATGATATAAAGTCGCAATTGTAAGAAATAAAGTAGGAATTGTTTGATAAAGTCAGAATTGAGAATATAATGTCAGAGTTGAGTGATAAAGTCAGAATTGAGAGATATAAGGTCAGAATTGTGTGATATAAAGTCAGAATTGTGTGATAAAGTCACAATTGAGAATATAAAGTCAGAATTGAGAAATATAAAGTCAGAATTGTGTGATATAAAGTCAGAATTGTGTGATAAAGTCAGAATTGAGTGATATAAAGTCAGAATTGTGTGATAAAGTCAGAATTGAGAAATATAAAGTCAGAATTGTGTGATATAAAGTCAGAATTGCGTGATAAAGTCAGAATTGAGAATATAAAGTCAGAATTGAGAAATATAAAGTCAGAATTGAGTTATAAAGTCAGAATTGAGAATATAGAGTCAGAATTGTGTTATATAAAGTCAGAATTGTGTGATAAAGTCAGAATTGAGAAATATAAAGTCAGAATTGTGTGATATAAAGTCAGAATTGCGTGATAAAGTCAGAATTGAGAAATATAAAGTCAGAATTGTGAAATATAAAGTCAGAATTGAGAAATATAAAGTCAGAATTGTGTGATATAAAGTCAGAATTGCGTGATAAAGTCAGAATTGAGAAATATAAAGTCAGAATTGTGAGATATAAAGTCAGAATTGCGTGATAAAGTCAGAATTGAGAATATAAAGTCAGAAATGAGAAATATAAAGTCAGAATTGTGTGATATAAAGTCAGAATTGCGTGATAAAGTCAGAAATGAGAAATATAAAGTCAGAATTGTGTGATATAAAGTCAGAATTGAGTGATATAAAGTCAGAATTGAGAATATAAAATTATAATTGAGAAATATAAAGTCAGAATTGTGTGATATAAAGTCAGAATTGTGTGATATAAAGTCAGAATTGAGTGATATAAAGTCAGAATTGAGTGATATAAAGTCAGAATTGTGTGATATAAAGTCAGAATTGAGTGATATAAAGTCAGAATTGTGTGATATAAAGTCAGAATTGCGTGATAAAGTCAGAATTGAGAATATAAAGTCAGAATTGAGTGATATAAAGTCAGAATTGAGTGATATAAAGTCAGAATTGAGAATATAAAATTATAATTGAGAAATATAAAGTCAGAATTGTGTGATATAAAGTCAGAATTGTGTGATATAAAGTCAGAATTGAGTGATATAAAGTCAGAATTGTGTGATATAAAGTCAGAATTGAGTGATATAAAGTCAGAATTGTGTGATATAAAGTCAGAATTGAGTGATATAAAGTCAGAATTGAGTGATATAAAGTCAGAATTGTGTGATATAAAGTCAGAATTGAGTGATATAAAGTCAGAATTGAGTGATATAAAGTCAGAATTGCATGATAAAGTCAGAATTGAGAATATAAAGTCAGAATTGAGAATATAAAATCAGAATTGAGAAATATAAAGTCAGAATTGAGTGATATAAAGTCAGAATTGCGTGATATAAAGTCAGAACTGTGTGATATAAAGTCAGAATTGAGTGATATAAAGTCAGAATTGCGTGATATAAAGTCAGAATTGAGTGATATAAAGTCAGAATTGCGTGATATAAAGTCAGAACTGCGTGATATAAAGTCAGAATTGAGTGATATAAAGTCAGAATTGCGTGATATAAAGTCAGAATTGCGTGATATAAAGTCAGAACTGCGTGATATAAAGTCAGAATTGCATGATATAAAGTCAGAATTGCGTGATATAAAGTCAGAATTGCGTGATAAAGTCAGAATTGAGTGATATAAAGTCAGAATTGAGTGATATAAAGTCAGAGTTGCGTGATATAAAGTCAGAATTGAGTGATATAAAGTCAGAATTGCGTGATATAAAGTCAGAATTGCGTGATATAAAGTCAGAATTGAGTGATATAAAGTCAGAATTGCGTGATATAAAGTCAGAATTGCGTGATATAAAGTCAGAATTGTGTGATAAAGTCAGAATTGAGTGATATAAAGTCAGAATTGCGTGATATAAAGTCAGAATTGCGTGATATAAAGTCAGAATTGAGTGATATAAAGTCAGAATTGCGTGATATAAAGTCAGAATTGCGTGATATAAAGTCAGAATTGCGTGATATAAAGTCAGAACTGTGTGATATAAAGTCAGAATTTATGTTTTATTCAGTGGTGGAAACAAACTTCCATACACAGCCACCTAAAATAAAGACCAAAGATATTAACTCAGACTTGACCTGTTGAAAATCCTTGCACCCATTTGCTTAACTTGTGATTTGCAATACACAGTTTCTGTAGCACAAACGCAGCAAGCGAAGAAGGCAGCAGATTGTCAGCCATAAACTTGGAGGGGTCAAGCGGGGTTGGAAGAGACTCCCATGCTCCCGGGTAATTTCCCTGCGGCCGCTGTCGAAAAGACAGCCACGCTAAGTGGAGGCCTTTCTTTTCACACATGACAAATGGGTAGTCCTCGTCAGTGGACACACCTGTTACTGGAAACACTTGAGATTTTACACTTTCGAGAGTGGCCTTATTACCATCCGACCGCTCAAAGGTCCTGAACAATGGACGCGGACGCTAACAATGCTCCGGGCCCAGGGCTAAAGAGAGTCCCGTCAAAGCCAGGCTTGTGCCGGGCAACACCGGGGGCTGCAATTGAAAATAAATTTCAGTTGAATAAGGGCATGGGGCACATCGGAGGAACCCGCAAGCTTCGGCTAGAACAAAAGCAGTTGTGGGGATAAGTTATTGACTCTGCTGACAGGATGAATGCAGTTCATTATGCCTGCCAGTTACTCCAGTCCGTGTCCTGGGCTGAATTAGGTGGCAGGTGCATGAGCCATTTTGCACTGCCCCCGGGGAATGCCTAAGGCCTGTCATCAGCTGATTTCATAGACAAATGTTTATCCCATACAGCCAAAACAGAAAGCATATTTCCATCATAAGAGCATTTTGCAACAGCCATTAGTGTCACCGCTCATTTGCATGTTAATTGTGCAGTTAAAGCACCAATGTCCACATTTCCTATTGTTCACACTATGGTACACTGAAAACAAATTTGGTGTTGAAACAGTTTTCACTCAGATATTGCTAGCAAATACCACAATTACAAAGAAACGGCAAGTAACACATTTAATTTAAAAAGTGAAATTTTGAAGTATTGTAGTTTCATGTAAAAAAAACATACTCCAATAAACTTCGGAAATAATTTTTGACAGCTAGTATGCAGAAATCAGTCCACCGTTTCTATTGGTCCAGAGCAGCTTTATTAATTTAAAGCACTTTTGCATATCATATCACCCGAGAAATGTGTTTACAACACTGTCATTCTTCTGTTTATAGAGCAGAAACTTCAAGCAGAACATCCTCATTTAAATTGTTAATTCTTCAGCGTTCATCCTGGAAGGACTTCATTGCGGATAACCAAATTACAAGCTAAACAGACTAAGCGGGAAAGCACAAACCCTGGAGCTAAATGACAGAGAAGCAGACCCTTTTTGTGTTAGTCAATCTACAACATCCAAGTCAGCATTTGGCATCCTTTTTTACTCTAAATACGACAACATAAAAGAGCGAGGCTCTCAGTTCTGTGCTCCGTAATGTTCTCCTACTGTGTCTGACAGATGGCGTTCACTAGTTGGCCATAAATGGCTGTCACTGAGTGTTTGTCTGTCTGCCAGTAGCCTATGGATAAGGGACTCCCTGGGAGAATGTTACTGCCCTGATATTGCCGAAAACGAAATGTCCTTGATTGTCAACCGCCAACGAGCCAGGTCCTCGTGCCACCCGGCCTTCTGGTCAGAGAGAGGGAGGTTTTAGGTGTGATCAGACGTGTATTTATTTAAATTGTAGTCCGACACATGCTTGAAAGCTGCCGTGGCTAATGTAGCACGCGGTGAACATGCTCTGTAAGATGTTGGAGTACATTGGGTCACCTGGGTTCACATTGTGTAAATGTTTTAATGAAGTTACCTGAGCAAGTTAAAATACTTTCTCCTCTCCCAGTTGAATGTGCAGATACAGCTATATCTGTAAGCCAGTCGTACTGTAGGTGCCTTGAAAATGTTTCTCATTTGTGCTGTACAACTCATAAACTCCACAAATGATGGGACTTCAGGGCGGGAGTAACTGTACATCCAATCAGTGGCAGGTTGGGAAGCTGCAGTTCCTTTTGCTGCCACTAGTGGTGCAGAAATTACACATGCAACCTTTCCTGCGAACCACCTGACTAGAGAATCGATGTAAACATTAGCGATCTAAACTGTTCCAGAACTCACTGAGATTGGAAGGAGTGCTCTTTCTCTGAAATTAACAAAAATTGTTTATTTGAGATGTTAATTGGAAGAGATTAGTGAGCCTGTGGAATGAATAAAGATATGATATATCAGTCTGATGCGACTCCATTTCTCTGCATTTTGAATGGTCCTCATGAGTTGAGTATAAAGAACAGTATAAAATGCGGATGGACAAATTCAGCGCTACGCCATTTTTTGGATTACTTTTCAAAATGTTGGTTGACCAAATTACATGGAAATCAGCTCCTCCCTTTTATTGTAATATTTGGGATAGATCAACATCATTTGCTCTGCTGTCTCTTCCTTCTCGCAAAATTCACATTTAACTACTCTGTGATGTATGTCTGAACCTTAATCTGGAAATTATGCTTTTTTCTCTAATTTTCTGTCCTTCCATTCTACCTAATCCTACATTTCTTCTCTTTGAATGTAATAAAACCACCTGCTCTTTCGCCACAGTTTTTGCCATCTGCATTCAAAGGGGTCATGCAATGAGAAATCAAATTTGCCTTGATCTTTTGACATATAAGAGGTGTTTGTACCAATAAAACATCCTGTAAGTTTCATAGCTTAAAATGTCCTCCTCATTATAAAAAAAGCATTTATTTAATCAAACTCCAAAAATAGCTCAGGTAAATACATTTGCATATGACTGCCTCCAGAGCAAGACATTGACGAATAGTTATACATCATCGCAACATAAGCCCCACCCACAGGCATTCAGCTGACATTTGCCTACACTGGATGTCAGCATCGAATCAAAAGCAAATAGAAGTCATTATAATCACTGACGCTGTCTACACTGATACAGTATACAGATGTGCGTTCAGTTTCTGAAGTCATTATAATCACTGACACTGTCTACACTGATACAGTATACAGATGTGTTCAGTTTCTGAAGTCATTATAATCACTGACGCTGTCTACGCTGATACAGTATACAGATGTGCGTTCAGTTTCTGAAGTCATTATAATCACTGACGCTGTCTACGCTGATACAGTATACAGATGTGCGTTCAGTTTCTGAAGTCATTATAATCACTGACGCTGTCTACGCTGATACAGTATACAGATGTGCGTTCAGTTTCTGAAGTCATTATAATGACTGACGCTGTCTACACTGATACAGTATACAGATGTGTTCAGTTTCTGAAGTCATTATAATCACTGACACTGTCTACACTGATACAGTATACAGATGTGCGTTCAGTTTCTGAAGTCATTATAATCACTGACACTGTCTACACTGATACAGTATACAGATGTGTTCAGTTTCTGAAGTCATTATAATCACTGACACTGTCTACACTGATACAGTATACAGATGTGTTCAGTTTCTGAAGTCATTATAATCACTGACACTGTCTACACTGATACAGTATACAGATGTGTTCAGTTTCTGAAGTCATTATAATCACTGACGCTGTCTACGCTGATACAGTATACAGATGTGCGTTCAGTTTCTGAAGTCATTATAATCACTGACGCTGTCTACGCTGATACAGTATACAGATGTGCGTTCAGTTTCTGAAGTCATTATAATCACTGACGCTGTCTACGCTGATACAGTATACAGATGTGCGTTCAGTTTCTGAAGTCATTATAATCACTGACGCTGTCTACACTGATACAGTATACAGATGTGTGTTCAGTTTCTGAAGTCATTATAATGACTGACGCTGTCTACGCTGATACAGTATACAGATGTGCATTCAGTTTCTGAAGCCATTATAATCACTGACGCTGTCTACGCTGATACAGTATACAGATGTGCATTCAGTTTCTGAAGTCATTATAATCACTGACGCTGTCTACGCTGATACAGTATACAGATGTGCGTTCAGTTTCTGAAGTCATTATAATCACTGACGCTGTCTACACTGATACAGTATACAGATGTGCGTTCAGTTTCTGAAGTCATTATAATCACTGACGCTGTTTACACTGATACAGTATACAGATGTGCATTCAGTTTCTGAAGTCATTATAATCACTGACGCTGTCTACGCTGATACAGTATACAGATGTGCATTCAGTTTCTGAAGCCTTTATAATCACTGACGCTGTCTATGCTGATACAGTATACAGATGTGCGTTCAGTTTCTGAAGTCATTATAATCACTGACGCTGTCTACGCTGATACAGTATACAGATGTGCGTTCAGTTTCTGAAGTCATTATAATCACTGACGCTGTCTACGCTGATACAGTATACAGATGTGCATTCAGTTTCTGAAGTCATTATAATCACTGACGCTGTCTACACTGATACAGTATACAGATGTGCATTCAGTTTCTGAAGCCATTATAATCACTGACGCTGTCTACGCTGATACAGTATACAGATGTGCATTCAGTTTCTGAAGTCATTATAATCACTGACGCTGTCTACACTGATACAGTATACAGATGTGCATTCAGTTTCTGAAGCCATTATAATCACTGACGCTGTCTACGCTGATACAGTATACAGATGTGCGTTCAGTTTCTGAAGTCATTATAATCACTGACGCTGTCTACACTGATACAGTATACAGATGTGCGTTCAGTTTCTGAAGTCATTATAATCACTGACGCTGTTTACACTGATACAGTATACAGATCTGCGTTCAGTTTCTGAAGTCATTATAATCACTGACGCTGTCTACACTGATACAGTATACAGATGTGCATTCAGTTTCTGAAGTCATTATAATCACTGACGCTGTCTACGCTGATACAGTATACAGATGTGCATTCAGTTTCTGAAGCCTTTATAATCACTGACGCTGTCTATGCTGATACAGTATACAGATGTGCGTTCAGTTTCTGAAGTCATTATAATCACTGACACTGTCTACGCTGATACAGTATACAGATGTGCGTTCAGTTTCTGAAGTCATTATAATGACTGACGCTGTCTATGCTGATACAGTATACAGATGTGCGTTCAGTTTCTGAAGTCATTATAATCACTGACGCTGTCTACACTGATACAGTATACAGATGTGTGTTCAGTTTCTGAAGCCATTATAATCACTGACGCTGTCTACACTGATACAGTATACAGATGTGTTCAGTTTCTGAAGTCATTATAATCACTGACACTGTCTACGCTGATACAGTATACAGATGTGCGTTCAGTTTCTGAAGTCATTATAATCACTGATGCTGTCTACACTGATACAGTATACAGATGTGCATTCAGTTTCTGAAGCCATTATAATCACTGACGCTGTCTACACTGATACAGTATACAGATGTGTTCAGTTTCTGAAGTCATTATAATCACTGACGCTGTCTACGCTGATACAGTATACAGATGTGCATTCAGTTTCTGAAGCCATTATAATCACTGACGCTGTCTACACTGATACAGTATACAGATGTGTTCAGTTTCTGAAGTCATTATAATCACTGACACTGTCTACGCTGATACAGTATACAGATGTGCGTTCAGTTTCTGAAGTCATTATAATCACTGACGCTGTCTACGCTGATACAGTATACAGATGTGTGTTCAGTTTCTGAAGTCATTATAATCACTGACGCTGTCTACGCTGATACAGTATACAGATGTGTTCAGTTTCTGAAGTCATTATAATGACTGACGCTGTCTACACTGATACAGTATACAGATGTGTTCAGTTTCTGAAGTCATTATAATCACTGACGCTGTCTACACTGATACAGTATACAGATGTGCGTTCAGTTTCTGAAGTCATTATAATCACTGACGCTGTCTACGCTGATACAGTATACAGATGTGCGTTCAGTTTCTGAAGTCATTATAATCACTGACGCTGTCTACGCTGATACAGTATACAGATGTGTGTTCAGTTTCTGAAGTCATTATAATGACTGACGCTGTCTACACTGATACAGTATACAGATGTGTTCAGTTTCTGAAGTCATTATAATCACTGACGCTGTCTACACTGATACAGTATACAGATGTGTTCAGTTTCTGAAGTCATTATAATCACTGACGCTGTCTACACTGATACAGTATACAGATGTGTTCAGTTTCTGAAGTCATTATAATCACTGACGCTGTCTACACTGATACAGTATACAGATGTGTGTTCAGTTTCTGAAGTCATTATAATCACTGACACTGTCTACACTGATACAGTATACAGATGTGTTCAGTTTCAGAAGTCATTATAATCACTGACGCTGTCTACGCTGATACAGTATACAGATGTGCATTCAGTTTCTGAAGTCATTATAATCACTAACACTGTCTACGCTGATACAGTATACAGATGTGTGTTCAGTTTCTGAAGTCATTATAATCACTAACACTGTCTACGCTGATACAGTATACAGATGTGTGTTCAGTTTCTGAAGTCATTATAATCACTAACACTGTCTACACTGATACAGTATACAGATGTGTGTTCAGTTTCTGAAGTCATTATAATCACTAACACTGTCTACACTGATACAGTATACAGATGTGTTCAGTTTCTGAAGTCATTATAATCACTGACACTGTCTACGCTGATACAGTATACAGATGTGTTCAGTTTCTGAAGTCATTATAATCACTGACGCTGTCTACACTGATACAGTATACAGATGTGTGTTCAGTTTCTGAAGTCATTATAATCACTGACACTGTCTACACTGATACAGTATACAGATGTGCGTTCAGTTTCTGAAGTCATTATAATGACTGACGCTGTCTATGCTGATACAGTATACAGATGTGCGTTCAGTTTCTGAAGTCATTATAATCACTGACGCTGTCTACACTGATACAGTATACAGATGTGTGTTCAGTTTCTGAAGCCATTATAATCACTGACGCTGTCTACACTGATACAGTATACAGATGTGTTCAGTTTCTGAAGTCATTATAATCACTGACACTGTCTACGCTGATACAGTATACAGATGTGCGTTCAGTTTCTGAAGTCATTATAATCACTGATGCTGTCTACACTGATACAGTATACAGATGTGCATTCAGTTTCTGAAGCCATTATAATCACTGACGCTGTCTACACTGATACAGTATACAGATGTGTTCAGTTTCTGAAGTCATTATAATCACTGACGCTGTCTACGCTGATACAGTATACAGATGTGCATTCAGTTTCTGAAGCCATTATAATCACTGACGCTGTCTACACTGATACAGTATACAGATGTGCATTCAGTTTCTGAAGTCATTATAATCACTGACACTGTCTACGCTGATACAGTATACAGATGTGCGTTCAGTTTCTGAAGTCATTATAATCACTGACGCTGTCTACGCTGATACAGTATACAGATGTGTGTTCAGTTTCTGAAGTCATTATAATCACTGACGCTGTCTACGCTGATACAGTATACAGATGTGTTCAGTTTCTGAAGTCATTATAATGACTGACGCTGTCTACACTGATACAGTATACAGATGTGTTCAGTTTCTGAAGTCATTATAATCACTGACGCTGTCTACACTGATACAGTATACAGATGTGCGTTCAGTTTCTGAAGTCATTATAATCACTGACGCTGTCTACGCTGATACAGTATACAGATGTGCGTTCAGTTTCTGAAGTCATTATAATCACTGACGCTGTCTACGCTGATACAGTATACAGATGTGTGTTCAGTTTCTGAAGTCATTATAATGACTGACGCTGTCTACACTGATACAGTATACAGATGTGTTCAGTTTCTGAAGTCATTATAATCACTGACGCTGTCTACACTGATACAGTATACAGATGTGTTCAGTTTCTGAAGTCATTATAATCACTGACGCTGTCTACACTGATACAGTATACAGATGTGTTCAGTTTCTGAAGTCATTATAATCACTGACGCTGTCTACACTGATACAGTATACAGATGTGTGTTCAGTTTCTGAAGTCATTATAATCACTGACACTGTCTACACTGATACAGTATACAGATGTGTTCAGTTTCAGAAGTCATTATAATCACTGACGCTGTCTACGCTGATACAGTATACAGATGTGCATTCAGTTTCTGAAGTCATTATAATCACTAACACTGTCTACGCTGATACAGTATACAGATGTGTGTTCAGTTTCTGAAGTCATTATAATCACTAACACTGTCTACGCTGATACAGTATACAGATGTGTGTTCAGTTTCTGAAGTCATTATAATCACTAACACTGTCTACACTGATACAGTATACAGATGTGTGTTCAGTTTCTGAAGTCATTATAATCACTAACACTGTCTACACTGATACAGTATACAGATGTGTTCAGTTTCTGAAGTCATTATAATCACTGACACTGTCTACGCTGATACAGTATACAGATGTGTTCAGTTTCTGAAGTCATTATAATCACTGACACTGTCTACGCTGATACAGTATACAGATGTGCGTTCAGTTTCTGAAGTCATTATAATCACTGACGCTGTCTACGCTGATACAGTATACAGATGTGTGTTCAGTTTCTGAAGTCATTATAATCACTGACGCTGTCTACGCTGATACAGTATACAGATGTGCGTTCAGTTTCTGAAGTCATTATAATCACTGACGCTGTCTACGCTGATACAGTATACAGATGTGTGTTCAGTTTCTGAAGTCATTATAATGACTGACGCTGTCTACACTGATACAGTATACAGATGTGTTCAGTTTCTGAAGTCATTATAATCACTGACGCTGTCTACACTGATACAGTATACAGATGTGTTCAGTTTCTGAAGTCATTATAATCACTGACGCTGTCTACACTGATACAGTATACAGATGTGTTCAGTTTCTGAAGTCATTATAATCACTGACGCTGTCTACACTGATACAGTATACAGATGTGTGTTCAGTTTCTGAAGTCATTATAATCACTGACACTGTCTACGCTGATACAGTATACAGATGTGCATTCAGTTTCTGAAGTCATTATAATCACTAACACTGTCTACACTGATACAGTATACAGATGTGTTCAGTTTCTGAAGTCATTATAATCACTGACGCTGTCTACACTGATACAGTATACAGATGTGTGTTCAGTTTCTGAAGTCATTATAATCACTGACACTGTCTACGCTGATACAGTATACAGATGTGTTCAGTTTCTGAAGTCATTATAATCACTGACGCTGTCTACACTGATACAGTATACAGATGTGTGTTCAGTTTCTGAAGTCATTATAATCACTGACACTGTCTACGCTGATACAGTATACAGATGTGTGTTCAGTTTCTGAAGTCATTATAATCACTAACACTGTCTACACTGATACAGTATACAGATGTGTTCAGTTTCTGAAGTCATTATAATCACTGACGCTGTCTACACTGATACAGTATACAGATGTGTGTTCAGTTTCTGAAGTCATTATAATCACTGACACTGTCTACGCTGATACAGTATACAGATGTGTGTTCAGTTTCTGAAGTCATTATAATCACTGACACTGTCTACGCTGATACAGTATACAGATGTGTTCAGTTTCTGAAGTCATTATAATCACTAACACTGTCTACACTGATACAGTATACAGATGTGTTCAGTTTCTGAAGTCATTATAATCACTGACGCTGTCTACACTGATACAGTATACAGATGTGTGTTCAGTTTCTGAAGTCATTATAATCACTGACACTGTCTACGCTGATACAGTATACAGATGTGTTCAGTTTCTGAAGTCATTATAATCACTGACGCTGTCTACACTGATACAGTATACAGATGTGTTCAGTTTCTGAAGTCATTATAATCACTGACGCTGTCTACACTGATACAGTATACAGATGTGTTCAGTTTCTGAAGTCATTATAATCACTGACGCTGTCTACACTGATACAGTATACAGATGTGTTCAGTTTCTGAAGTCATTATAATCACTGACGCTGTCTACACTGATACAGTATACAGATGTGTGTTCAGTTTCTGAAGTCATTATAATCACTGACACTGTCTACACTGATACAGTATACAGATGTGTTCAGTTTCTGAAGTCATTATAATCACTGACGCTGTCTACGCTGATACAGTATACAGATGTGCATTCAGTTTCTGAAGTCATTATAATCACTAACACTGTCTACGCTGATACAGTATACAGATGTGTGTTCAGTTTCTGAAGTCATTATAATCACTAACACTGTCTACGCTGATACAGTATACAGATGTGTGTTCAGTTTCTGAAGTCATTATAATCACTAACACTGTCTACACTGATACAGTATACAGATGTGTGTTCAGTTTCTGAAGTCATTATAATCACTAACACTGTCTACACTGATACAGTATACAGATGTGTTCAGTTTCTGAAGTCATTATAATCACTGACACTGTCTACGCTGATACAGTATACAGATGTGTTCAGTTTCTGAAGTCATTATAATCACTGACACTGTCTACGCTGATACAGTATACAGATGTGCGTTCAGTTTCTGAAGTCATTATAATCACTGACGCTGTCTACGCTGATACAGTATACAGATGTGTGTTCAGTTTCTGAAGTCATTATAATCACTGACGCTGTCTACGCTGATACAGTATACAGATGTGCGTTCAGTTTCTGAAGTCATTATAATCACTGACGCTGTCTACGCTGATACAGTATACAGATGTGTGTTCAGTTTCTGAAGTCATTATAATGACTGACGCTGTCTACACTGATACAGTATACAGATGTGTTCAGTTTCTGAAGTCATTATAATCACTGACGCTGTCTACACTGATACAGTATACAGATGTGTTCAGTTTCTGAAGTCATTATAATCACTGACGCTGTCTACACTGATACAGTATACAGATGTGTTCAGTTTCTGAAGTCATTATAATCACTGACGCTGTCTACACTGATACAGTATACAGATGTGTGTTCAGTTTCTGAAGTCATTATAATCACTGACGCTGTCTACACTGATACAGTATACAGATGTGTTCAGTTTCTGAAGTCATTATAATCACTGACGCTGTCTACACTGATACAGTATACAGATGTGTTCAGTTTCTGAAGTCATTATAATCACTGACGCTGTCTACACTGATACAGTATACAGATGTGTGTTCAGTTTCTGAAGTCATTATAATCACTGACACTGTCTACGCTGATACAGTATACAGATGTGTTCAGTTTCTGAAGTCATTATAATCACTGACGCTGTCTACACTGATACAGTATACAGATGTGTTCAGTTTCTGAAGTCATTATAATCACTGACGCTGTCTACACTGATACAGTATACAGATGTGTTCAGTTTCTGAAGTCATTATAATCACTGACGCTGTCTACACTGATACAGTATACAGATGTGTGTTCAGTTTCTGAAGTCATTATAATCACTGACACTGTCTACGCTGATACAGTATACAGATGTGTTCAGTTTCTGAAGTCATTATAATCACTGATGCTGTCTACACTGATACAGTATACAGATGTGTTCAGTTTCTGAAGTCATTATAATCACTGACGCTGTCTACACTGATACAGTATACAGATGTGTTCAGTTTCTGAAGTCATTATAATCACTGACGCTGTCTACACTGATACAGTATACAGATGTGTTCAGTTTCTGAAGTCATTATAATCACTGACGCTGTCTACACTGATACAGTATACAGATGTGTTCAGTTTCTGAAGTCATTATAATCACTGACGCTGTCTACACTGATACAGTATACAGATGTGTGTTCAGTTTCTGAAGTCATTATAATCACTGACACTGTCTACGCTGATACAGTATACAGATGTGCATTCAGTTTCTGAAGTCATTATAATCACTAACACTGTCTACACTGATACAGTATACAGATGTGTTCAGTTTCTGAAGTCATTATAATCACTGACGCTGTCTACACTGATACAGTATACAGATGTGTGTTCAGTTTCTGAAGTCATTATAATCACTGACACTGTCTACGCTGATACAGTATACAGATGTGTTCAGTTTCTGAAGTCATTATAATCACTGACGCTGTCTACACTGATACAGTATACAGATGTGTGTTCAGTTTCTGAAGTCATTATAATCACTGACGCTGTCTACACTGATACAGTATACAGATGTGTTCAGTTTCTGAAGTCATTATAATCACTGACGCTGTCTACACTGATACAGTATACAGATGTGTGTTCAGTTTCTGAAGTCATTATAATCACTGACACTGTCTACGCTGATACAGTATACAGATGTGTTCAGTTTCTGAAGTCATTATAATCACTGACGCTGTCTACGCTGATACAGTATACAGATGTGCATTCAGTTTCTGAAGTCATTATAATCACTAACACTGTCTACGCTGATACAGTATACAGATGTGTGTTCAGTTTCTGAAGTCATTATAATCACTAACACTGTCTACGCTGATACAGTATACAGATGTGTGTTCAGTTTCTGAAGTCATTATAATCACTAACACTGTCTACGCTGATACAGTATACAGATGTGTTCAGTTTCTGAAGTCATTATAATCACTAACACTGTCTACGCTGATACAGTATACAGATGTGTGTTCAGTTTCTGAAGTCATTATAATCACTAACACTGTCTACGCTGATACAGTATACAGATGTGTGTTCAGTTTCTGAAGTCATTATAATCACTAACACTGTCTACGCTGATACAGTATACAGATGTGTGTTCAGTTTCTGAAGTCATTATAATCACTGACACTGTCTACGCTGATACAGTATACAGATGTGTTCAGTTTCTGAAGTCATTATAATCACTGACACTGTCTACGCTGATACAGTATACAGATGTGTTCAGTTTCTGAAGTCATTATAATCACTGACGCTGTCTACGCTGATACAGTATACAGATGTGCGTTCAGTTTCTGAAGTCATTATAATCACTGACACTGTCTACGCTGATACAGTATACAGATGTGTGTTCAGTTTCTGAAGTCATTATAATCACTAACACTGTCTACACTGATACAGTATACAGATGTGTTCAGTTTCTGAAGTCATTATAATCACTGACACTGTCTACGCTGATACAGTATACAGATGTGTTCAGTTTCTGAAGTCATTATAATCACTGACACTGTCTACGCTGATACAGTATACAGATGTGAGTTCAGTTTCTGAAGTCATTATAATGACTGACGCTGTCTACACTGATACAGTATACAGATGTGTTCAGTTTCTGAAGCCATTATAATCACTGATGCTGTCTACGCTGATACAGTATACAGATGTGCGTTCAGTTTCTGAAGTCATTATAATCACTGACGCTGTCTACGCTGATACAGTATACAGATGTGTTCAGTTTCTGAAGTCATTATAATCACTAACACTGTCTACGCTGATACAGTATACAGATGTGTGTTCAGTTTCTGAAGTCATTATAATCACTAACACTGTCTACACTGATACAGTATACAGATGTGAGTTCAGTTTCTGAAGTCATTATAATCACTGACACTGTCTACGCTGATACAGTATACAGATGTGTGTTCAGTTTCTGAAGTCATTATAATCACTAACACTGTCTACGCTGATACATTATACAGATGTGTTCAGTTTCTGAAGTCATTATAATGACTGACGCTGTCTACACTGATACAGTATACAGATGTGATCAGTTTCTGAAGTCATTATAATCACTGACGCTGTCTACACTGATACAGTATACAGATGTGTTCAGTTTCTGAAGTCATTATAATCACTGACACTGTCTACGCTGATACAGTATACAGATGTGTTCAGTTTCTGAAGTCATTATAATCACTGACACTGTCTACACTGATACAGTATACAGATGTGAGTTCAGTTTCTGAAGTCATTATAATGACTGACGCTGTCCACACTGATACAGTATACAGATGTGTTCAGTTTCTGAAGTCATTATAATCACTGACGCTGTCTACACTGATACAGTATACAGATGTGTTCAGTTTCTGAAGCCATTATAATCACTGATGCTGTCTACGCTGATACAGTATACAGATGTGCGTTCAGTTTCTGATGTACTCCAGGTGCTTGAGTCTGTTGAAAACAGGACAAATGGAAGAGTGAAAGAACGTTCGCTTTGACGTGTCCAGTTTAAACAGAATGCAGATACAGTTCAATCACTGTACAGACCATTTGTTACATGGTCATTATTTGCCATATAAGTGGGAGCTTTTAGAAAACTCTACTTTTTACTTCTATTTATGAATTTTCTAATTCTAATAATGAATTTGACAAAAGCATGAGTGGTTATTACCACTCAGCAACTCACAGTTATGGTAATTCCCACATGAGGTGAATGCACCATTATTTCTTTGAGGCACAGCTGACAGAAAGTTTGAAAGTACAGATAAAGCGAGATGTAAGATGTCTGTAGGCTGTAATATGTGTGCCAGCACGTGTCTTGGCATAGGGAAGTATGGTAGTGCCCCTCACTGTAGGGGACAGTGTTCAACAAAATGATCTAGGCACACAATAAGAGTGTTGTAATAGACACAGCAGATTTTTTGTACTCATTTGTCAGGTTTACTCAGAATGAGATATTATCGACTTTACAAGACAGACAAAAAATAAATTTTTGTATACAATTAATTAAGTATACATATTGCATACTATGACACATTTAGAGACTCAAAACGAATGCATTGAACACAGGTTGCTAGCAGCGGTGGAATAATGTGAGATGATTCTCTATTAGGCAAGCGTATGGATTGTCTCTCCAGAGACGCATTATCTCAAACAAATCTGATTGAGCAAAATTGATACAGTTACTACTTAATCACACGCACAAAGGGGAGTGGTGTACGCTAATTAGGGGCACATCATGCAGCCTTTTGGTAAATGGCTGGCTGTCAGCTCTTGTCGGCCGCTGAGAGAGAAGCTAGTTAGCACCGGGATGGCTGAGACACTGACAGTTTGGCTGAACGAACGCTCCACGCATGGCACGGGGTAAAGAATCAACGGATGCAGATGGTACAATGCAAGCTTATGCTCCAAGTTCTCATTATAGTGTGCTCAGAGTCATAGTATGCAGAGTATAACATGATCTGGACTGCTTCCTGAAAGGCTGATGATTCAGATGCTGTTAGTGGTGATCTATGAACTATTGCCACTGTGCCCTTGAGCACTTCGCTACTGGTCAAAAGTTTGGAATATTTTTTATGATTTTTTAAGAAAGAAGTCTCCTTTGTTCACCAAGGTTGCATTTATCTGATCAAAAACAATATAATTATTTGTTGCTCAAGAAACATTTCTGATTATTATCAGTGCTGAAAACAGTTGTGCTGCTTCATATTTTTGGAAACATTGATACACTACCAATAAAAAGATATTGGTTACACTTTAGTATAGGGAACACATATAAACTATTAACTATGACTTTTCCCTCAATAAACTCCTAATTTACTGCTTATTAATAGTTAGTAAGGTATAGTTGTTAAGTTTAGGTATTGGGTAGGATTAAGAATGTAAAATAAGGTCATGTAGAATAAGGCATTCATATCTGCTTAATAGCCAATATTCTTGTAATATGCATGCTAATTAGCAACTAGTTAAAAGCAAGGATGCAAAAAAGGGACAGTAAAGACATTTATATGTTTATTGGGGGGGGGGGTCAAAAGATCATGATTTCCACAGAAATTTAGTGTAAGTTTTAATATAAAATATTATATACTTCATGCCACAAGTCAAAGGCCTTTATTTCAGGATTGCCGGAGCAATGCGAGGTTTGGCAGCTCAGTGAATCTGGCCATGTGCCAGCAGAAATCAGTCACACTAGGTGAATCTGAATAGCATTTAAATGTAAACGACAGACGGTTTCTAGTGAAAACAAACCTACAATGACTTGAAAGATGCCTGTTTTACTTCTTATACACACTTTCTAAAGATATATATCAATTAATCAATGAAACACACAAAGAAAATATTTAGTAATTTACTGGAAATCGCTTTATTTACCTTATAATAAACACAAGCAATAAGGTTATGAATACAGTCACAGGCATGTTGTAAGGCCATTATAAGCCTCAAATCACTATATATATATATCAGATCAAGGCAACAGATCGCTCTTGTTACAGCTGCAAAAGTATAAACAGTCATGACAGTGTTTTCAGTCAGTTCGGCAGAGCATTCATCATTATCAGTTATTCAAATTCTGATTTAAAATCAAATGTATACTTTTTCATATTTCAAATGTCTAATGCAAACCTTTTCATTAGAAATTATGTAAACAATTCACCAATTAAAAGTTTTATTGACAATATAAATAGGAATTTCTTGTTACTTGTGAACAAAAGACACTTAATTGTTAATGTGAACATGTTACAAAGTTTACATTACGGCTGTTGAATGGCATTGAGCTACAATGTGAAGTTTTCTGTGTGTGTGTGTGTGTGTGTGTGTGTGGCTCAGGCCAGAAGAGCTAATTATAGTGCGTGTGTGTGTGTGTTCTGTGCACTGGTGTGAAAACAGAAGTGACAGCAGCGCTGGTCTGTCGTCAGTGAAGCCCCCCACGTCTGGCTAGGCCAGAGTCATCATATGGACAAATCACAACTGATCTGGGCCTGTAATGGATGCCAGATGTTAACGTTTTGTACCCAATGGCTCTCCTGAGAGCTCACCTAATCGGAGGAGAGACATCGCCGTGGGTGTGTGTGTGTGTGTGTATGTGCGTGTGTGTGTGAGACTGCAGCTGATATTTCAGAATATTTATATTTCTGAGCATGATCTAAAAGCCCTTAAATATTTTTTAGAATATGGGGTATCATATAATTTGTAATGAAAATGTTTGGAAACACTTTATTTCGACAGTCCACTTTAGACATTCTACTAATGGTAATAATGTTGCAACTACATGTCAACTAACTCTCATTAGAGTATTAGTAGGCTGTTGGTGTAGAATAAGTTGACGTAGTTGCAAGTTGTAGTAGAATGTCTAAAGTGGACCATCAAAATAAAGTATTACCAAATTTTGGCATTAGAAATTACAAATATGCAAAAAGCATGAATGAGTTGTAGTATGAGCATTAAAATGACATAATAATGAGCTTGTGGTTAGGGCACTGTACATAAACTGTGTGTATGTTTTATTCCTATAACTGAAACAAGCAAAACCAGCATTGTACTGCAGACTCCTGCTGGCACTATCCGGAGCAGTTCTCTCTGACAGATCGTCCAGTGCGACAGCGTTCAGTTGTGCTCAGAAGGCAGTGGAGGGTATAATGATCTGGGTGGAATCACAGGCCACTGTTATGGGAGATACAGCAGATGTTGGGTTATATGTGTTGGATGCTGAAATGCAATATAACAGCTGCTCACCATGAGACAGACAATCAGGAAGGAGTGTGAGTGACTGCTACTGCGGACCAGACACCACAACAAAAGTGCTGAAACTGGCCATTTCATCTGTTCTGTTTCATCTTATTATTTTGTTTTTCATTTGTACAAACATATACAAAGTGAGTTATTCAATCAATAACACACCCCTGCATATGCTGATTTTCAAAAAAGGCCTAATATGATCTAATTTGATAACGCCGAGTATAAAATATCAATAAATACTTTCTGCTGCTCCCGCCCCCTTTCCAGAAGAGGGCGGAGCTTTAACAGCTCAACAACAACAAAGCTGGAGAATCTCACGCAGCCAAAATGAGAATTGTCAGTAACGGTGTTCAGCCTTACATTGTTCAAACCGGAGTCGACACTGATGGAGAGACTCAGGAAGAAGTTACATCTTTTAGACGTTTCTGAATGGTTAGTGGATAAATTGATGTAGTTGCTGTGGAGTTGATTCAACTCATCCACTAGCATGTGCCGTCATGTTCATCTTTTGTGTTGAATTGTCCGGCGTAAAATGACGGCATGACAACAACACTCGACTACAACAACTCTTCCTCTTCTCTAAAGCAGCCCAACATGGCCCCGCCCCCTTTGTTGTGTGTTCTCGGGGGCGGGATTTATGTAAATTTTAGGGTTTGTGATGTCACAAACCCAGGAAGAAGCTCATTGTAGTCCCTACCAGCAATTTGTTGTAGTTCTTAAAAAGTGATTTCTGTAAAAAAAAAAATCTCTCTTTGCATTGGACTTTGAGCGTCATAACTTTGCAGATGTTGTTTATGATCAAACAGCAACATTACACACTAATTAAATAAAAAAAAAGTCAAATCATAATCAACCACCCCTTTAATGTCAAAGAACTTTACATAAATAAATGATGTTCTTTTACAAAATCTATAAATTTGGATGCATTTATTTCTGTCACTCCTGGCCATAACCTTGAAATCAGGATTAGGCATAAAATAATGTCATACATGTGAGAATGGGCTGAGAATTGAACAGAGAGTTCAGAGAAAGATGGGAATCATGTTTTTGTTGCAGTTTTTCTGCTGATAAAGGGATAATGCAAGACTTCTCCAACTTACAAATATCTGCAGAAAGCAAAAATGCAAGAAAGAGACAGGCACTATTTTTTGAATCAGCACCCAAAATGAGCAAGAAACAAGCATTGGATTTCCTTTAGCAAATATGATGCAGGACAGTCCAATAACAAATACATTAAACAAAAGACCTTTATACTGCTCTACATGATTCATTTTGTCCAGTTCTGTTTGGTGCACCCATTCAATAATATAGCACAGTGATTAATGGCACCAATCTTTCTCATCTCATCCACTTTGATGGACTCATTTTGGAGCCATTCTCTATGGAGACAAAACCCATGCCGAGCGGCCCAGTTTCCACTGTGACAAGAGGAAATGCAACAAGGTGGCGGCTGTCGCTCTCGTCAATCAAAGCCCTCGTTCGTTCTGATCCATCGCTCACTCCATCTGTGCTATAGAGCCGCTGGAGTGGCGGGGGCCGGCGACATCCTTACTATCCCATTAGCAAGCCGTTGCACTTCCCTCAATGTAAAGCTCTGGCACTGCAGGATCCTAATGTCACTGTGATTACCTGCTGCTGGAGAAGCCCCGCTGATGCTGCAGGTTTCTGCTCCGCACAAAGAGCAAAGATGGCACACTTCTGCGGTCAGTTTCTGACACATATGTCACCCGGAACAATACAGCCTGCTGTCGGCATGACCAGAGGACTCATTTTGACATATTGACAAACAAATCTCAATATGTCAATGCTAAACAAAATGTGCCGCAAGAGGTGTTCGATTTAAAATATAATAGGTATTGATAATATATTGACAAGTCATTGTATTAAGTTTAAAACCTGATAAGTTACAGTAACTCAAACCATTTGAGGAAATTGATGGCCTTAAATCATTTAAGTTTTAAAATCAGTAAGTATGAGTACTGTAAACTCATATACATTAAGTTAAAGTCACTTATATTTTAATGTTGGTTTATTCAATCATTAGAGTAAACTCAACTTAAAGATTTTACGTTTATTCCACTCATTCAGTTTGTGTTAAAAACTATATAGCTACTTAAATGGTTTGAAGAATCTGATTGCCTTAAATGGTTTAAGTTCATCAAACTCAAAGTAATAAAGTTCCATAAGACTAAGCAGAAATTAACATTGGTACAAAGCATAGAGGAGATTCATGTATTTATTATTATGTATTTATTTGATTAGCTTTTATGAAAGCTATAGAAGCATAACCTACGCTATACAAACACAATTTCTCAGAAAACATTATTTAAAATAAATTAGAAAACATGGAATAAGTTCAATTTTTTTTTTTAAATATGTTGTGTTCAGCCACAGACGTAAGCTACTAGATTAAATTAATTTTGTAACTTAAATCATTAGTTTGTAAAATAGCATATTCTTTTTAGTAACTTATTCAGATTGAGTTCTGCTTAATATAATTTATTTTTGAGTTCACATAACAAAGTTGAATTAACTTTTTGAAAATTTTAAGTAAAATGAACGTATTTAATTTAGAAATTTTCACTGTTAGGTTTTACAGTGCAGATTTCCTACTACACTAACAAAAAAAAAAATAGTGTAGAAACAATTTTAACTCAATAATTTCTTGTAAATTTCACAAATAATTGCAAGGAATCAGCACTGAATTAAACATTAAATTTTGAAGTAGAAACGCTGAAATAGTATTTTCCTGTAAAACGTACTCCAATCACTGAACGTGACTTGTTGTAGAAACAATTTTCACTCAATAATTGCTAGTAAATTTCACAAAAAAAAAAAAATACAGACTCTGCAAGAAACAGAATTAAATGTGACATTTTGAAGTAGAAAAACTGAAATAGTGCTTACTTTGAAATTATTTTTTACAGTGTATATTAGATACTACAATATAGTCTGCATGCTTTCTAATTTGCATTGAAATACATTTTTGTTGTTAAAATATCAGCATGAAGACATGAATTTCTGAATGCATTAATATTAGAAACTGAGTAGCAGGAAAATCTCGTTGATATCTAAGATAACTAATGGTGATGATAGTTCACTTCACACATACCAATCAAACTCCTAGAAAAAATTACATTTACACTTACATTACACTGATGCAAATAAAACTTTGGCCAAAGTTTAGCTTTCTTTACTTAACTCCAAATGCAAGGTTTTCATTCTGAGGATTTCATTGTTTTTAAATTCAAATTTTTCTTTAGTTTGGAAAGATGTAAGGTAAAGGATCTCCCATCTGGGAAGGATTATATTCAGTGTAGAATTAACGCTATTCATTGTGCAAAAGCAGCTTAACAATATCAAATTAAGTAGGAGCAGAATAATAATACTGCACATGTATTTGTTCATGATCAGCTGACAGCAGGCCTGTGACCACACTGTTTAATTCTCTTTCCATCAAATCGGCCTGTCAGATCTGTCAGTCAGAGCAAACACACCTCCATCTCCATCTGTCTTTACCCACCGGGAGAACAGAAAGTGATTTTCTCCTATTAGCAACTCATTAGAGTCATAGTTGCACTTTCTTCTTGAGTCTATTCCCTCTACATTAGGGCTGATTTGAATACCTGTGCTGGCCTTTGTCCCTTGGGCCGGCCCTGGTGCTCCGATGGCCTCTGTTATGTAGGAGCGGGGCCAGTCTGATAGAGGTTGTTCAGAGGTCATCCATCACCTTCTGTCAAACAGGAGGTGACCTCCCGGAGAGCCTCCGCCCATCTCCTCCCCTCCTACTGCCTGATCCCGGCATGCCGCTACAGAGGGTGAGTTTAGCCAAGAATTTTCAGTGTGTGTGTGTGTGTGTGTTATTTCAAGTTAGAAAAGCTTGTTTAATACTTAATTTAATTAAGTATTGCTGATAAATATATAAATCTGGTTATTGTGTATTTAAAGGAGACCTATAATGCCCCTTTTAACAAGATGTAATATAAGTCTCTGGTGTCCCCAGAATGTGTGTGTGAAGTTTCAGCTCAAAATCCCCCACAGATCATTTATTATAGCTTGTCAAATATTTGGGTGTGAGTAAAAACACGCCGTTTTTGTATGTGTCCCTTTAAATGCAAATGAGCTGCTGATCCCGCCCCCTTTCCAGAAGAGGGCAGAGCTTTAACAGCTCAACAACAACAAAGCTGGAGAATCTCACGCAGCCAAAATGAGGATTGTCAGTAACGGTGTTCAGCCTTACATATATAATATGCCATCTTCACATACACTTTTTTTTGCTTTTGATTTTGGGCTGGAATGTGACCCTGATATGTTTTTATGGGTTTCATTCACATGCATTGGATCAGTATGACACTAGGCCCGTTGCTATTTATTAATTATTAATGTGCAGGTTATATATCATTCTAGTAGTTTGGGGAATGTACAGTCTACAGTGTTACCTGCTAATGAAAATAAAATATTGTTAATGTGAGAAACACATGGTGTTATGGATTTGGTTCCATAAGTGAGCAGAAACTTTTTTTTATGCCCACGCTGTTGGCGAGTGCATGAAGACTGTACGCGTGTACCATCTGTGCGCTCGAGTCTTATGTGCGGACAGCAGAGCCTGGACGCTTTATTTACTAAATCAACAGACCAACTACTGAGCCGAGCTCACAGCTGGGAAACAATCCTGTCTATCGGAATCATTTTCCCAATGGCAGGCCTTCCTGGCAGTTACAGCAAATACTTACAGAAACGTAAGCAGACGGGGACACATCTGTTTTAGCAGCAATATCTATAAACAATATATTTATGTGTCATGCAGGTTTGTTTCTCAAACCATTTAAACAGATCTAATTAAATCAATTGAGATGTTGTACAACTGATAATGAAACAATAAAGCAATAATCCGTGCAGTACAGCGATTTTACCACGGTAAGAGGTGTTCTTAGGCTCTAAACAACATTGAAGTCAACAATAATCAACTAAAACCATAACGTTTTTGCACGTAATTATTTTACAAGGTGGCGATTTCTTATGAATCTGAATGATTTGAATCGTATAAAAACGTACAATTTTCAAAGAAACTCATCATGAAGGAGGACCGGCCCTAAACTTTCCCATCACTGGGGTTTAAACAGATCACTCAAAAGTGAGATCGTACAAATGCCTACGAATTAGCCACCAATTAAGCAATACGTAAAATGGTTATATTTGCTGTGAGATTGTGTTGGTTCAGCAGTAGCCTATTTACGCAGCAATAACAATGACTGAATGGCAGATAGTGTAGTGCATATAATGTATGTGTATGGTGGAGTGTATGTACATGTACCTAATGAAATGAATTTCAGAATCGCAAGGCAAAAAATTGAGGCAGGGAGGAAGATGAAGAACAGAGAAGAAGAATTAAGAAAAGTTGCAAGACATTTTTAAATCTATGGAGCGAGAAGCGGATGAAGGGTAGAGTATAGAGATATGCTGAAGTTAAATTTACAGCATTTTCTATTTTTGTTTTGTTTTGTTTTTAAACATAAATTAGGGGCATGTAGGAGGACTTACACTTGAAAATTTTAGATTTTGAAAAAAAAAATAAGACAAAGTAATTGTATAAGATGTTAAGATAAGATGGTGACATACTAATAATTAGTGTGTTATTTATTTATTTTGCCAAATATACATTACCATTCAAAAGTTTGGGGTCGGAAATAATTTTTAAAAAGTCTCTTACGTCCACCAAGGCTGTAATACTATAGTATAAAATAACCTTTTTCTATGTGAATATATTGTAAAAAGTAATTTATACCCAGTGATCAAAGCTGAATTTTCAGCATCATTACTCCAATCTTCAGTGTCACATGATCCTTCAGAAATCATTCTGATTTGATGATTTGCTGCTCAAGAAACATTTCATAACAACTTAACAACAACCTTACTAACTATTAATAAGCAGTAATTAGGAGTTTACTGAGGTGAAAGTTGTAGTAAATATTTAATAGTGAGAACTGGACCCTAAACTAAAGTGTGACCCATTTGTGATTATTATCAATGTTGATAACAGTTGTGCCGCTTCATATTTTTGTGGAAACCATGGGCCTCATTTATTAAATGTTGCGCAGAAACCGTCCTTAATGTGATCTTGCGATCATTTCTCAGATGTGTGTACGTGTGATTCATAGAATGAACATGCACTCAGAAAATCAGCGTATGCCTCTCTTTCAGATGTGAAATCTATAAATCACAAATGATCTTGAACTTGCATGCTGCTGAATAGTTTGCGTTCTCCACGTTGTAAATGATGCCTAATTAATGTCATTTACATATAAAAGATCACCAGTCATCATCCGAAAGCTTTCATTTAGAATGGTGAGCTGCAGGAATATAGCTTAGATCTCCAAAAACCTGCAGTGATCTGAGCAGGAAAAGTGTGTACGTCTGCTCAGACCCTGATGAGGCGCAAAGAACTTATCCACGTCAAAGACCGTTTTATAAATATGAGCGTTGGCGTGGATTTTAGCGTACATACACTCAAATCTGTGAGTAAGCACACTTTATAAATGAGATTGTTTCAGGATTCTTTGATGAATGAAAAGTTCAAAAGAACAGAATTTATTTGAAACAGAAATCTTGTGTAACATTATAAATGTCCTTACTTTCACTTTTTTGTTTCTTTTGATTAATTTAATGCATCCTTGCTGAACGGTAGTGTATACAGGTGTGCACATGTGCGATGGCATTTTATAGTATCTTTGAACTCTTCTCATCCAATCAGAGTTTGCTGTCTGTTTTATAATCCCCATTGGAAGTCAGAGCATGTGAATATGATGAAAACAAATGACAACAAGCACCAGTCTTCCAAATCCATCTCAGAAGAGCTGTGATGATGATGATGATGACGAAGATGATAAACGATCGAGCGTACAGCCGTACACAGCATTCATGGGACGCTCTCTCTCTGGTTTTGACCAGCTCTGCCGAGCCTTTGTGTGCGTCTCAGCATCATCAAAGCAGGGCGGCCCGTCCCAGAGCCGCACACACAGGCCCAGTTCGTGGGCTCCTGGCGCCAGGGCCGCCGGGACACAGAGATCTCCCAGCACCCGCTTGAAGGGTGTGAAATCAGCATGATTAATAATTACAATTATTTGCAAATGTGCCAGCTGCTCTCGCGCGGCGGATACCTTTGATTTATGATGCTGTAAACGCCTCCAGCTATTGTGCTGTCCAGTGCTGGGGGACGTTTATGCTGAACCCACCGTTACGAAATATGATTTTATCTGCTTTCAGGGCTTTACCCTGTTCACATCTACACACACACACACACATGCACACACACCTATTCTCTCTGAACAAAAGCATCTCCTCGCTGCGGATAGGAGCAGCAATGCTATTGTGTGTGCTGTTGCTCAGAGGGAAACTTGATGTTTCATGCAGGCAGTTTCATGTGGCTTCAAATGAATATGTATCAACACCCGTTGACAATGTACTGAGCTACTGTATAATTCATATCTGTACATTTTATCTAAGAGCAAGTGTTAAACAGTAAGTAATGTTGCACATTTCAGGGATTATATATATATGCAATTGTTTCCTAAGGCTACTTATATCGTAAATAGTGAACGCAAAACCAGTGAAGTCAAACCAAAAATGTGTTATCCTGTTGCAAAAACTATCTGTAATCTTTGTTCTAAACATGGAATGGCTCAAAATAAAATAAAATAAAATAAAATAAAATAAATAATAAAAAGAATTAAATTAAATAAAAAATAACAAGTTTGCATCAATCTTTTTGAGCTATGAAATTAAGTTCAACCAACAAAGTGCACTGAGTTATAAAGGAACTTAAAAAATAGTAGCATAAACAAATTTGTAATTTTTTTTTTTTTTTTTTAAGTGCCAAATACTTTTAACATTTTTGAGTGGTGGCCCAGGAACCATTAATCTTTAATCATTAATTAATCATTAATCTATTTCCATTACAATTACAATGTCAAACATAACAGCATTAAACAAGTCTTTTCCTTTACTAAAGGAAATTTTTAACATTTATTCTCCTTATCCAGTCCTATGCAAAGCATGCTGGGAGCTAGAAATCAACTGCCTGATTTCAAAAGTTGTCAAGACAATTTCATTAAGTTAATACATCTTTTATTTGTTCGTTTTTTTAATCGATTAACAGAAAAATGTCAGTTTAAATTACACACAATATTAAATTGGTGTATTGAACATTATTATGTCAGCAGAACTTTAAAATTTAATTAAATCAATAAATTAGAATAATTTATTTAAAGGGTTAGTTCACTGAAAAATGAAATTTCTGTCATTAATTACTCATCCTCATGTCGTTTCACACCCGTAAGACCTTCATTCGTCTTCAGAAAACAAATTAAGATATTTTTGATGAAATCCAAGAGGTATATGACTAGTCCATAGACAGCAATATAATCAACACTTTTAATGGCCAGAAAGCTGCTAAAGACATATTTAAAACAGTTAATGTGACTACAGTGGTTCAGCCTTAATGTTGGGAAGCAATGAGAATACTTTTTGTGCGCCAAAAAAAAAAAAAAAGACTTCAAAGCTTTACTAATCTTTTGTCTCAAATCAGTGGTTCGGAGCGTGTGTCAAACTGCCAAAGTCACATGATTTCAGTAAACGAGGCTTTTGTAACTGATTTGACACAAAAGATTTGCAAAGCTTCGAAGTTTCATGAAGCAGTGTTTTGAAATCGCTCATCACTAGATACTGTTAAATAAAGTCGTTATTTTGTTTTTTTGGGGCACAAAAAGTATTCTCATCGCTACATAACATTAAAGGTGCCTATCTTGGCATAGTTGAATAACAAGAGTTCAGTACATGGAAATGACATACACTGAGTTTCAAACTCCATTGTTTCATCCTTCTTATATAAATCTCATTTGTTTAAAAGACCTCTGAAGAACAGGCGATTCTCAACATAACATTGACTTACGTAACAGTCGGGATCATTAATATGTATGACCCCAATATTTGCATATGCCAGCCCATGTTCCCAACATTATGAAAGGCATTACACAAAGGCAGGACGTCTGGATCTGTGCACAGCTGAATCATCAGACTAGGTAAGCAAGCAAGAACAATAGCAAAAAATTTGTGATATTTGTAAATTGTCTTTCTAAAAGTTTTGTTAGCATGTTGCTAATGTACTGTTAAATGTGGTTAAAGTTACCATCGTTTCTTACTGTATTCACGGAGACAAGAGCCGTCGCTATTTTCATTTTTAAACACTTGCAGTCTGTATAATTCATAAACACAACTTCATTCTTTATAAATCTCTCCAACAGTGTGTAATGTTAGCTTTAGCCACGGAGCACTATCAAACTCATTCAGAATCAAATGTAAACATCCAAATAAATATTATACTCACATGATCCGACGTATACATGCAGTATGCATGACGAACATCTTGTAAAGATCCATTTGAGGGTTATATTAGCTGTGTGAACTTTGTAAATGCACTGTATTATAGTCGAGAGCTCGATGGGCAGGGAGCACAAGATTTAAAGGGCCAGCAGCCTGAATCGGTGCATAGTTAATGATGTCCCAAAATAGGCAGTTAAAAAAATGTATTTAAAAAAATCTATCGGGTATTTTGAGCTGAAACTTCACAGACACATTCAGGGGACACCTTAGACTTATATTACATCTTGTAAAAAAACGTTCGATGGCACCTTTAAGGCTGAACCACTGTAGTCACATGAACTGTTATATCTTTAGTAGCTTTCTGGGCATTGAAAGTGTTGTTTATATTGTTGTCTATGGTTGAGTCATATACTTCTCGGATTTCATCAAAAATATCTTAATTTATGTTCTGAAAATGAACGAAGGTCTTACAGGTGTGAAACGACATGAGGGTGAGTAATAAATGAATGAATGAATGAATTTAATTTTTGGGTCAACTAACCCTTTAAGTTGTGGTAACGGACCCCCTGAACTTCTTTTTAGAGTGTCCGCTAGAATAAAATTATATACAATATGTAGAGTAGATATTAATTGTTTAGAAACTGAATATACTCCATAAACTGCATAAAATTAAGGTGTTTAATGTATGTGCCACTAGTGGCTGCAAATTTAAAAAATTGCAAAAATAATGACCCATCTGCCATTGGTCAGACAAACTGAAGTCCCGCTCTAAACTCACAGGAATGTGTTGTTGCATCTGTCTAAGTTTTCAGAGGAATCAACCATTGAATAATTATCATTGTCTCTGCATATGAAGTGGGTCTAGAAGTCTAAGAAGTATTTTAACATCAAAAAATGACACACTCATGTTTGAGAAACATTTGAGATGTGTATCTTGCATGCACTTGACTACCCTAATGAAAAGCTAATGTTTGTTTGGTGCAATGGTTGGGTTTGAGTGTTTGGCATTGTACCCAGAGCAAATCAGAGAGGGCTGAAAGCAGCCAAGCAGACACTGATGATGTGTCTATCAGCCGCATCACCCTCCACCAGATTAGCACACTCATTAATCACTATAAGAGCCATATCAGATCATTTGCACACAAAGTGAAGCTGACAGCAAGTGCCCGTAAACCTGTCCAAAGTCCTAATCTGATTACTGTCCGACCGGCATCTGCGCTGTAACGGGGGTTTGTCTTTTGACAGAATGAAGAAGACAGACTGTTCATGCGTAAAATACACACCTAAATCAGTATTTAGAAAGTTGTCACTCAGTTTGGATAGGTTACGTTTTGATGACAATATTTGGTGGCATATTTGAAATAATATTATGATCAATTGATCAGACAGCCCTTTGAATGTGGGCGAGACTTTAGGGGAGGTTTCTGTTCCCTAGAAAGAACAATCGTAGTTTTAAAGGATATATTATTAATCTATATTATTGTCTCTTTAATTACTTATTCTTGATTTTTAAACTTAATTTAATTTAAGCTTGTATTTATTTTATTAACAAGTGTATTTATTTGTCATTGGCTTTAAGGCATTATGTGTTGACTTTCTAGCAGCTGCCTGTTTAAACTACTGTAAAATCTTTAACACGATGTAAGTATTTTCAACCAAAATCTTTACCGCGACATAAGTAATTTTCAACCATATAAGGAACAACATGCCTGAAATCAGAGATGTTAAATGAAATTAAAGCCATTGGAGATGATAACAGTATCATTTTCAAAAACGTGCACTTTGAGGGGCCGTTTCCAGGACACCATTTTCAACTAAAATGGAAAACTTTTTATGCATTTTGGTTATTCATTTACACGACAATGGTGTTTTGGGAGCCTGAAAACTTTTAAAAACGGGTTTCAAATGCGTATTACATGATCAGTCTTTAGACTTGTAGTGTTTCTTTACAAAGTGACATCGCCATCTACTGGCCTGGCAGCAGAATAGTGTTTTACTCGTTTTTGCTGATCCGTGTGAACCGAGGATCGATATGACAATGTTGTCGCCTGTACACGAAAAACACAAAGGAAAAATTTAAAAACATTTCATCATTGTTGTGCAAATGTACCCAACCCCACCGAGGTTATGAGTTTCTAGAGTTTTGGTGTTGGAATTTGGTCCCATTCTTGCCTGATATAGGTTTCCAGCTGCTGACGAGTTTGTGGCTATCTTTGACGTATTTTTCTCTACAGGTGAAAGATCTGGACTGCAGGCCAATTCAGCAAACGGACTCTTCTACGATGAAGCCGTGCTGTTTGTAATAGCTGCAGTATGTGGTTTTGCATTGTCCTGCTGAAATGCACAAGGCCTTCCCTGAAATAGGCATCATCTAGAGGGGAACATTTGTTGCTCTAAAACCTTTTTATACCTTTCAGCATTCATAGTGCCAAAACATTTAAGCTGCCCATACCGTATACACTTATGCACCCCCATACCATCAGAAATGCTGGCTTTTGAACTGAACGCTAATAACACGCTGGAAGGTCTCCCTCCTCTTTAGCCCGGAGGACACGGCGTCCATGATTTCAAACAAGAATGTCAAATATGGACTCGTCTGACAATAGAACAGTTTTCCACTTTGAAACAGGCTTGGCCCACAGGACATGACGACGCTTCTGGACCATGTTCACATATGGCTTCCTTTTTGCATGATAGAGCTTTAGTTGGCATCTGCAGATGGCACGGCGGATTGTGTTTAGTTTAAACATTTGTTATGTTATCTATGTTCAATTGTGAATAAAAATATTGGCTCATGTGATTTGAAAGTGTTTTATTTGAAAGTGTTTTTCATTTTATTCAAATTTTAAAAAACATCCCAGCTTTTCTGGAATTCGGGAATTCTGGAATTTTGTACATCACGTGGATGGCTGTGTGCGTCTCTTACCTGGGGAACACATGGCACCAGGATGCACTATGGGAAGAAGGCAAGCCGGCGGAGGCAGTGTGATGCTTTGGGCAATGTTCTGCTGGGAAACCTTGGGTCCTGCCATCCATGTGGATGTTACTTTGACACGCACCACCTACCTAAGCATTGCTGCAGATCATGTACACCCTTTCATGGAAACGGTATTCCCTGGTGGCTGTGGCCTCTTTCAGCAGATAATGTGTCCTGCCACAATCAAAGATGGTTCAGATGGTTCCTCAACAAGTTTGAGGTGTTGACTTGGCCTCCAAATTCCCCAGATCTCAATCCAATGGAGCATCTGTGGGATGTGCTGAACAAACAAGTCCGATCCATGGAGGCTCCACGTCGCAATTTACAGGACTTAAAGGATCTGCTGCTAACATCTTGGTGTCAGATACCACAGCACACCTTCAGGGGTCTAGAGGAGTCCATGCCTCGACGGGTCAGGGCTGTTTTGGCAGCAAAAGGGGGACCAACACAATATTAGGAAGGTGGTCATAATGTTATACCTGATCGGTGTGTGTGTGTGTGTGTATATTATATATATATACAGCTTTTATGTTAGATGCGATTAATCACGATTAATCGATTTGACAGTACTAATTAGTAAATATTCAAATGAACATGAACTAATTAGTAAATGATTTAGAGGTGTTTTTCATTAATGTTAACAAATGGAACCTTATTGTCAAGTGTAACTGACAAGCTGTTTTGAAACAATGTGAATTCTGCTATGCTGAGTAGCACAAAAATCTGCATTCTGCTATAGAAATAAATTTGACTACATTTGAAATTATTATGTGTCCGAATCCGATCAGTTCTGTATTCTAGGATATTATAAATAAATTCTAATTAAATATATATTATATTAAAAACATTTTTTTCCCCCATTTAACACATTTAATTGAGTTTCATTTTTCAGGATTTCTGAAAAATCTCCTGTTCATGAATGAATCCCACAAGCCAACAGTGCATCATGTCGGTTGCTTTTTCTTGACTCTGTACAGAAGAGAAACCCAGGTGAGCAATATCTCAAAGCAGAGGTTTTTCTTCAAACAGACAGAATGAGTGCAGATGCTGGCGATCAGTGACAGCTGATACTGACGGAAGCCGCCGCTCGGACGGTGCTAAAGAGCTCGCCGGTGCCGTGACGCCGCACCCGAGGCGAAGGGAAGCTGCCACTCACCATCAGACACCTGCAGGCGGCCCTGTTCTACCTGACATCACTCTGCAGATGGGCCGGTCCCTCAGGTGGAGGCAGCCAAACACTCGCCATTAATCATTGCATAAACCTTGCCCAGAGGGAGAACCCAAGGTTAGCCATCATTTGGAGCTAAATTGAGTGAAAAATAGCTCTGGCAATGGGACGACTGTGTCACCGTCCCCTGAGGGCCCCCGCCAAGTGTGAAAACAGCTCTATCCAAGCAGCTAAGTAATCTGTCAGTTAGTTAAAGACATCATAATTCATTTAGCCTAATAAAGCCAAGAGTGATCACAGACGTGTCTGTTTGCTCTTGGATTTTGCTGCATTTATCTTCTTTATTTTCCTACATGCCCTCTGACAGAACTCGGATGCATAATCTCAAATGATATATGACTTTCCATTTAAAGGATTATGTATGTAAAAAATTGGCCTAGATTCTCTTAAAAAACAAACAAAATTTTAAATTAAAATGTGTATAAATGTAGGGTGCACATTTAAGGTGGTCATAATTTTTATTTTATTTTAATATATTTTTAGCCATTATTAATCACCTTTAGTTTATTTTAAATGTTTAATTTTCAAATTCATATTTTCCATGTTATTTACATGATAATTAACACTTTCAAATGCCCAGAAAGCTACTAAAGACATATTTAAAACAGTTCATGTGACTACAGTGGTTCAGTCTTAATGTTACGAAGCAACGAGAATACTTTTTGTGTGCCAAAAAACAAAATAAAGACTTTATTCAACAATATCTAGCGATGGGTGATTTGCTTCATGAAGCTTTACGAATCTTTTGTTTCGAATCAGTGGTTCAGAGCGTGTATCAAACTGCCAGTCACATGATTTCAGTAAACGAGGCTTCGTTAGGTCATAAGTGTGTCGAAACGTTTCGAAATTTCAATGGTTCACCACTGAGGGGTGACGATCTCTGTGAACCCATGAATCAAGTCTATATGTTTTACCTGATCTCTGATCAGTTTTATACATGTTTAGACGTTTTAATTAGACATTAGTAGGCCTATAATTAAAAAGAATAATAGTAGTTAATTGTCTCTTATTGCCCTGTTTAGCTGAGCCATCCATGGAACAAAACAAGCCCCTGAAAATTGATAAAAGAAGGCATATTTTATGCATACACTTGATATTCAATCTTATTATATGATTTATAGATTTTACTTTCAATAAAACATTTGCAATGGGTTTGTAAAAGGTGTTTATTTGAACCCAGTCAAGAAAACACTATCCACTCCCCCACACACTTCCTTGTTTGGCACAAACAACATGTACATTATAATTCGTCGACTCTTATCTGCATCGTTGTCAAGGTTATCTCAGATCAACACGTGCAAGTGACCAGTCTCACCGTGGAGACGGGTGTCGGATTGTTTCGAAGCCTCGACTCAATTCAGTGTTTCACGAAGCCTCACTCGGCCTATCACTAGTTCACACTTCACAGAGATCATCGCCCCCCAGTGGTGAACCATTGAAATGTCAAAACATTTCGAAACAGTTATGATGTAGCGACGCCTCGTTTAATGAAATCACATGGCAGTTTGATACACGCTCTGAACCACTTATTCGAAACAAAATAGAAAAAAGCTTCGAAGCTTGCTTGCTATTTTGTTTTTTTGCTGCACAAGAAGTATTCGCATCGCTTCATTAAGGTTGAACCACTGTAGTCACATGAACTGTTTTAAATATGTTTTATATGTAATTGAAAGTGTTAATTGTCTTGCTGTCAATGCAGGCCTCGGATTTCATCAAAAATACCGTGTGTTCTGAAAATGAACGAAGGTCTTACAGGTGTGGAACAACATGAGGGAGAGTAATTAATGACAGAATTTTCATTTTTGGGTGATCCCTTTAAATGTCACTTTATTTAGCTAATGCAGGAAATGCCATCTGACATAGTGTTGATGTGAGCGGCAGCAAGAGAAGGCAGGCAGAGACGAGGATCTAAGTGCAGGTAGTTTTAATGAAAACAACAACCTGGAACATGGAGAACAGAACTCTAACACCAAACAACGACTGACAAGGAACAAACGACACACAAGGGTAACAAGAACAAACACAGCTGGGAACAATCAACATGAAAAACTACAAAAGAACTACAAAACTGGCAAGGAAACAAGAACGCAGCCTTCAACATAAAAGTCCCAACACGACACAGGGGACATGTAACAGTTGTTAGGGTACAACGGGGCTAAAGGCACCTTTGATTTTATTTTCCTCTAAACCACCAGATGACACAAAAACTCACTGCAGCACTTTCCTAAACATCTGCTTTTCAAGATGCACAAGGTAATTCAAGCAATATTTTTTCAATAACGGAAGAATATGTAAAAGTATGGTATTTGGGGTAAAAAGCGCCGCTGCTGTTGGAGTGAAAGACACAATAATTAACATGATAATAAACAAATGGCTGACTTTTCCATTTGATGACATTCAGATGGTAAATATCATGTATTATGTTGGGTGTGCACCTTGGAGAAAATATCCATATTTATATTGAAACTATCATATTTAAAAAAATGTGATATTAATCAAATCACATAATAAAATATAATTTCTTCTTACTACTGTAAATCTGTATTACATTATGGGATCTCCTTCAGTGCTTCTAAAAATGTATGTATTTATAAAATATATTTTTATATTAACATTTTTTTAATGACAGTATATTTATTGAATAAAATTAATTATTTTATTTATCAAAATAAACCGAAAATAGTACAAACTTTGCTAAAGTGATTGTTTTGAAAACATTTTTAAAAACATATTATTTTAGCTAAAGTATTTGTGTAAATACTGTGTGTGTCACGATCACCGTCTGCCCCTGTCAAGTTTCGGACTACATTTCCCATCATTCCCCCTGTCTATCACATGCACTCACTCCACCAATCACCTGTTGCCACATACAGTCATGCACACTCCACACTAATCACCACACCCAGCTGATACGCATTACCTGGACTATAAAGGACTCACACATACACCACCTCACCGCGAAGTCTTGATTATTGCCCCGGCTATCATTTCTGAGCGTTTATATACCCTGTTTGTCTCCCGTTGCCATTCCTGTCTGTTTACCGTTTATTGATTCATCGCTGCCTACCTTTTGACTTGTTGCCTGTTCTCTGGACTGTGATACTTGCTTGTGACCCTGATCTACTGCCTGCCTCTGATTACGATTCTGCCTGTTCTACTTTGCTGTGTTTGCTGGTTCTGACCCCTGCCTGTACGACCACGAATATTGCAATAAAGCCTGCTAAATGGATCCCATGTCGAGTGATGATTCGTTACAGAAGACTTCGCCGCCACCACGATCCAGCAGCTTTCCCGGAGGATCTCTACACGGTATGGACATCAATCAATTGTTGTTGTGGAGTACGCAGGGCACACGATCACTGGAGGATTACATCACAGAATACCTGAACATTGCATATTATTCAGATCTGCCTGACTGTGCACTTATTGACTTTTTCTGCGATGGTGTCAACCAACCACTCAAAGAACAATTAATTCGTGAGGGACCCCGTTCTTCTCTTAGTCATTTCCTGGACTATGTGTTATTGACTGTTGGTTCTCCGTTTACCGTGGGGGTCGCGGAGGAATGCGACACCGAGATAAACCACGTAATGGCCGCTGCGCCAAAGGACATTCACAAAATGGCGGCTACCACCATAACAACACCGAGCCACATCTCCGCTGATCGCCCAGAGCCACGTCAAGCCTTCGCAGATCGCCCAGAGCCACGTCACGTCTCCGCTGATCGCCCAGAGCAACGTCACGTCTCCGCTGATCGCCCAGAGCAACGTCACGTCTCCGCTGATCGCCCAGAGCAACGTCACGCCTTCGCTGATCGCCCAGAGCAACGCCATGCCTTCGCCGATCGCCCAGAGCAACGTCACGTCGCCGCTGATCGCCCAGAGTCACGTCAGGTCTCTAGATCAGTCCGGGAGTGGAGAGGGTTGCGTTCCAGTGTGACCGATCCACCGTTGATTTCAGTCCGAGCAGCTGGCATCCCCAAGTCTCCGTCGGCCGCTTCGCTCTCAAGCTCGGTGGCCGCTTCGCACTCAAGCCCGCCGGCCGCGTCGCTCTCAAGCCCGCCGGCCGCGTCGCTCTCAAGCCCGCCGGCCGCGTCGCTCTCAAGCCCGCCGGCCGCGTCGCTCTCAAGCCCGCCGGCCGCGTCGCTCTCAAGCCCGCCGGCCGCGTCGCTCTCAAGCCCGCCGGCCGCGTCGCTCTCAAGCCCGCCGGCCGCGTCGCTCTCAAGCCCGCCGGCCGCGTCGCTCTCAAGCCCGCCGGCCGCGTCGCTCTCAAGCCCGCCGGCCGCTTCGCTCTCAAGCCCGCCGGCCGCTTCGCTCTCAAGCCAGCCGGCCGCTTCGCTCTCAAAACTGCCGGTTGCTACGCTCTCAAGCTCGCCGGTTTCAACGCTCTCAAGCTCGCCGGTTTCAACGCTCTCAAGCTCGCCGGTTTCAACGCTCTCAAGCTCGCCGGTTTCAACGCTCTCAAGCTCGCCGGTTTCAACGCTCTCAAGCTCGCCGGTTTCAACGCTCTCAAGCTCGCCGGTTGCAGTGGACTTATGCACCCTGGACGCGATGGACGAAATGGCTGCTTTGCCAGTGCCCACGGGCAAGATGGCCGCCCCTGCGGTGCTCAAGGATGCAGGGGTTGTTCCAGCCATTGAGTCCGCTTCAGCCAGTGAGTCTGCTCCAGAAACCGCTCCAGTCGGTGAACCATCGCCTCATACTCGTAAGAGGAGGAGAAGGAGGAGGAAGGCTCCATCTGTTCTTCCCTCTCTTACGTCCAAACGTCTTGTCCTGCCGGCGCCACCTGTGCTCCTCGCTCTGCCGGCGCCACCTGTGCTTCTTGCCCTGCCGGCGCCACCTGTGCTTCTTGCCCTGCCGGCGCCACCTGTGCTTCTTGCCCTGCCGGCGCCACCTGTGCTCCTCGCTCTGCCGGCGCCACCTGTGCTTCTTGCCCTGCCGGCGCCATCCACGCTTCTAGCCCTGCCGGCGCCACTCAGGAGTCTTGCCCTGACGGCGCCATCCACGCTTCCAGCCCTGCCGGCGCCACTCAGGAGTCTTGCCCTGACGGCTTCACCCACACGCCTGGCCCTGCCGCCGCCACCCGAACCCCTTGCCCACGAACCTGCGACGGGCCCCGCTGAAATCCCTAAGAACTTTTTTGGGGGGGGCAGTATACCTAGGGGTGGGGAGTTTGTGGGTGGGAACCCTGCACGGCCGCGGTCATCAGCGGTCCCTGAACTGCCCAGACCACCTGACCTGCCGTGGCCGCCTGAGCCACCTGACCTGCCCAAGCCACCTGACCTGCCGTGGCTGCCCAAGCCGCCTGACCTGCCGTGGCTGCCCGAGCCGCCTGACCTGCCGTGGCTGCCCGAGCCGACTGAACTGCCGTGGCTGCCCGAGCCACCTGACCTGCCGTGGCCGCCTGAGCCACCTGACCTGCCGTGGCCGCCTGAGCCACCTGACCCGCCGTGGCTGCCCGTAGCACCTGACCTGCCGTGGCTGTTCTGGAACCTGCATTGGAGATTCCGTTCCTGTCAGCTGTTTAATCTCCAATGCACCCACCCCCCCTCCCTTATTGGTGTCATCTACGGCGCGAGGTCGCGCCTTCCGGGAGGGGGGCGTTATGTCACGATCACCGTCTGCCCCTGTCAAGTTTCGGACTACATTTCCCATCATTCCCCCTGTCTATCACATGCACTCACTCCACCAATCACCTGTTGCCACATACAGTCATGCACACTCCACACTAATCACCACACCCAGCTGATACGCATTACCTGGACTATAAAGGACTCACACATACACCACCTCACCGCGAAGTCTTGATTATTGCCCCGGCTATCATTTCTGAGCGTTTATATACCCTGTTTGTCTCCCGTTGCCATTCCTGTCTGTTTACCGTTTATTGATTCATCGCTGCCTACCTTTTGACTTGTTGCCTGTTCTCTGGACTGTGATACTTGCTTGTGACCCTGATCTACTGCCTGCCTCTGATTACGATTCTGCCTGTTCTACTTTGCTGTGTTTGCTGGTTCTGACCCCTGCCTGTACGACCACGAATATTGCAATAAAGCCTGCTAAATGGATCCCATGTCGAGTGATGATTCGTTACAGTGTGCCTTTTTGCCACCTCATTAATTTATGAGATTTTTAAACAAAATAAACCACTTTTCCATCAACGTTCAATACAAACATTTTTTTTTTTTTTTTTTCTGTAATCTTACACTATGGGTGTAGTGAAAGCACATTTTTTCGTAAAGCCCTGTTGCACCCCAAAATAAAACTTTTACAAGTGTTTTCTGTAATTGAAATAAAGCTTAAATACAATATCCCCTGGTTTCACAGACAAGGCTTAAGCTAGTCCTAGAGATGTTTTAACTGAAAGCAACTTGAACTGACATATCTTAAAATATGTCTGTGCCATTGTTTAGTCTCAAGATGTAGACCAGTAATGTTATTTTCTAGTGTATGTTTATAAAAGCTACTTAAATATCCTAATTGAACTTGGGCCTAATCCTGCTTTAGGCTAAGCCCTGTTTGTGAAACCGGGCCTATAAATATTTGATAAAAACTTAAAAACTGAAGAAAAAAAAGTACTAAAATTAAAATTGAATTGAAAAAATTAAAGCTAAATTGAAATATTAAAAAAAAAAAATAATAATAATACAAATATTACAGTTTCAGTCTCTTTAATTTCCAGCCTCTCTATAGATGCACATTTACTGTATCTAATTAGATGAAATACATCTCACAGTTATAGTTTCAGATGTAGATAACATGACCCAAGTCAAGCTGATCTTGATGACAGAACTGAACTGAAGTAGGTCTATACTGTAAGTATGTCGTTTTTTATTCTCTGTCTTCTTCTTTGGTGTTTCCAAACGCACTAAAGAGCCTGTCACGATTCTGCCCGCCGTCACCTTCACGCGCTCCTCAGGGGAACTGAGCCCAGGCTGTTCTCCATGCAAGCGGATTAGGGGAACCAGGAGCGGAGCTGTCTGGAAACATGATTTATGACTGTGGGGACTGGGCCGCTCAATGGCAGAGCCTGCTGTATTGACACTTTAGTTATTGTCAGCAGTGACAACACCATGAGCCCTGGGGCAGTTTCTACCAACCCCTTTACAATATTCAACATAAGTGCGACCGAACAACTATTCAGCTAATCTGACAGTCTTCTTAAGAGACTATGTAAACATTAACATAAGCTATTTCAGGGTTTGTTTGGTTTTTTATTTGCCGTTAATTATTAATCTGAAAGACAAAAGAAAGTATTGTTCTTTCTTAAAGCTTATAGTAAAAAACATGCATTAGCTTGTTTATTTGCTCTAGATTTTATTGTACCTGTGGTAGTTTTATGAGTTTTGTCTGTCTGTCTGTCTATCTGGCTCCCACAGAAACATTTTTATGGTTACACATTATTTTGTTTCAGTGTTACAGTGTAATTACATGTGAATTAACATGTACTTAATTTAGGGTTAGGGTTTGGTGTAGGGTTATTTGCAAATATTTTATAATAGTTTAGTTTATAGTTTTATCTACTTGGGTTGAAACATCTATCTATCTATCTATCTATCTATCTATCTATCTATCTATCTATCTATCTATCTGTCTGTCTGTCTGTCTGTCTGTCTGTCTGTCTGTCTGTCTGTCTGTCTGTCTGTCTGTCTGTCTGTCTGTCTGTCTGTCTGTCTGTCTGTCTGTCTGTCTGTTTGTCTGTCTGACTATCTATCTATCTAATTTGTCTGTCTATCTGAGAGACTGTCCTCCAAAAAACGGCCCTATAGGTCATGTTTTCAAGTATCTTATTACGACCTATATTTACGTTTTAAAGTCATGCGCCCTCTAGCTGTCATAAAAATAATGACAGTGTTGTGTTACGTCTGTCGTCATGAAATGACGTATGACTGTTGTTACCAATCAAAATGCGTGTTCATTTAAATGCAATGTGTGGACTTTTTACACAGTCCCTTAACTGACATTATCTATCTACTGACATTTGTCCTATTTCCATTTAGCAAAACTCATTTTTTTTTATGAAGGACTACACCACCCCACCCCTAAACCTACCCTTAGTGATTTATAGAGCATACACTTTATGAGCACATGTGTTCCCTTGGATTGAACCCACGATTGCAT